>NW_026852957.1:150000-166489 GCF_026571515.1 Ruditapes philippinarum
AAAAAATAGGCAAGGCACAGTTACGGTTCTTGTGCACTGCACACCTACTCAATGAGATCTATCTACCTACAAAGTTTCATGTTGATACCTCTTATAGTTTTACAGTTATGTCCTGGACAAAGTACAAAGTGTAAAAATAAACAAAGGGGAATAATTCAAAAATTAAGCAAGGCAGAGTTACGGTTCTTGTGCACTGCACACCTACTTAACGAGATCTTTCTACCTACAAAGTTTCATGTTGATACCACTTACAGTTTTAGAGTTATGTCCCGGACAAAGTTCAAAGTGTAATATAAGCAAAGGGGGATAATTCAAAAATAAGGCAAGGCAGAGTTACGGTTTTTTTTGCACTGCACACCTACTCAATGAGATCTATCTACCTACAACGTTTCATGTTGATACCTCTTACACTTTTAGAGTTATGTCCCGGACAAAGTTCAAAGTGTAAAATAAACAAAGGGAGATAATTCAAAAATTAAGCAAGGCAGAGTTACGGTTCTTGTGCATTGCACACCTACTCAATGAGATCTATCTACCTACAAAGTTTCATGTTGATACCTCTTACATTTTTAGAGTTATGTCCCGGACAAAGTTCAAAGTGTAAAATAAACAAAGGGGGATAATTCAAACATTAAGCAAGGCAGAGTTACGGTGCTTGTGCACTGCACACCTACTCAATGAGATCTATCTACCTACAAAGTTTCATGTTGATACCTCTTATACTTTTAGAGTTATGTCCCGGACAAAGTTTAAAGTGTAAAAATAAACAAAGGGGAATAATTCAAAAATTAAGCAAGGCAGAGTTACGTTTCTTGTGCACTGCACACCTACTCAATCAATGAGATCTATCTACCTACAAAGTTTCATGTTGATACCTCTTGTTGTTTCAAAGTTAGGTCCCGGACAAGAAAAGGGGACGGACGGACGGACGGAAAGACGGACGGACAAGGCGGCGACTATATGCTCCCCCGAAATTTTTCGGGGGAGCATAAAAAACCATATTTCCATATTTAGAGGATATATATATCTTATAATTCAGTACTGAATTTATTGCACGAGTTGAATAAAATTATATAATGCGAGCCTCTTGGGAGCATAATATTGTTTTATTCAACGAGTTCAATAAAGTCAGTTATGAACTTACACGAATTTAATATTCTATTTATCACAAACCCAAAATAAAGACTGTTTAAAGTGAAAAAAAGAATCGCCTATAGTATAACGCTAACATTTAGCACGTCTTTACACTATGTTTGTATAACGCTTATGACGGCACGTCAAAATATATGCACGTGCAATACCATTTTTAAGGAGTCGCAAAATCGGCACGAGTGTGTGATAAAAAGTTATATCATGCGAGCCTCATGCGAGCATAATATTATTTTATACAACGAGTTCAATAAATTCAGTATTGAACTTACACGAATATAATATTCTATTTATCACATACCAAATATAAGGAGTGTTTAAAATGAAAAAGAATCGTTCTTCAATGACGCGCCTAGAGTGTAACGTTAACATTTAGCGCGTCTTGCACTATGTTTGTTTAACGCAAATGACGTCACGTCAAAATATAGGCACGACCATGCAATACCGTTTTACGGAGTCGCAAAATCGGCACGGGTATGTGATAAACCCACTTACTATAATTCTGTCTGTACTATATGATACTGAATACTGTTTTCCATTATGGACAAATATTCACTTTAAAACTCAACTACAAAAAGTTGAAAAACATAGACATTTAAATCACATAACTTTAAAATAAGGCAAGGCAGAGTAATGATTCTTAAGCACTGCACTTCCAGCCAATGAGACCTATCTATCTACAAAGTTTCATGTTGATATCTCTTATATAATTTTATAGTAATGTCCCGGACAAAGTTCAAAGTGTCAAAATGAACAAAGGGCAATAACTCCAAAAGTAGGCAAGACAGTGTTACAGTTCTTGTGCACTGCAAACCTACTTAATGAGATCTATCTACCTACAAAGTTTCATGTTGATACCTCTTATACTTTTAAAGTTATGTCCTAGACAAAGTTCAAAGTGTGAAAATAAACAAAGGGGGATAATTAAAAAAATAGGCAAGGCACAGTTACGGTTCTTGTGCACTGCACACCTACTCAATGAGATCTATCTACCTACAAAGTTTCATGTTGATACCTCTTATAGTTTTACAGTTATGTCCTGGACAAAGTACAAAGTGTAAAAATAAACAAAGGGGAATAATTCAAAAATTAAGCAAGGCAGAGTTACGGTTCTTGTGCACTGCACACCTACTTAACGAGATCTTTCTACCTACAAAGTTTCATGTTGATACCACTTACAGTTTTAGAGTTATGTCCCGGACAAAGTTCAAAGTGTAATATAAACAAAGGGGGATAATTCAAAAATAAGGCAAGGCAGAGTTACGGTTTTTTTTGCACTGCACACCTACTCAATGAGATCTATCTACCTACAACGTTTCATGTTGATACCTCTTACACTTTTAGAGTTATGTCCCGGACAAAGTTCAAAGTGTAAAATAAACAAAGGGAGATAATTCAAAAATTAAGCAAGGCAGAGTTACGGTTCTTGTGCATTGCACACCTACTCAATGAGATCTATCTACCTACAAAGTTTCATGTTGATACCTCTTACATTTTTAGAGTTATGTCCCGGACAAAGTTCAAAGTGTAAAATAAACAAAGGGGGATAATTCAAACATTAAGCAAGGCAGAGTTACGGTGCTTGTGCACTGCACACCTACTCAATGAGATCTATCTACCTACAAAGTTTCATGTTGATACCTCTTATACTTTTAGAGTTATGTCCCGGACAAAGTTCAAAGTGTAAAAATAAACAAAGGGGAATAATTCAAAAATTAAGCAAGGCAGAGTTACGTTTCTTGTGCACTGCACACCTACTCAATCAATGAGATCTATCTACCTACAAAGTTTCATGTTGATACCTCTTGTTGTTTCAAAGTTAGGTCCCGGACAAGAAAAGGGGACGGACGGACGGACGGAAAGACGGACGGACAAGGCGGCGACTATATGCTCCCCCGAAATTTTTCGGGGGAGCATAAAAAACCATATTTCCATATTTAGAGGATATATATATCTTATAATTCAGTACTGAATTTATTGCACGAGTTAAATAAAATTATATAATGCGAGCCTCTTGGGAGCATAATATTGTTTTATTCAACGAGTTCAATAAAGTCAGTTATGAACTTACACGAATTTAATATTCTATTTATCACAAACCCAAAATAAAGACTGTTTAAAGTGAAAAAAAGAATCGCCTATAGTATAACGCTAACATTTAGCACGTCTTTACACTATGTTTGTATAACGCTTATGACGGCACGTCAAAATATATGCACGTGCAATACCATTTTTAAGGAGTCGCAAAATCGGCACGAGTGTGTGATAAAAAGTTATATCATGCGAGCCTCATGCGAGCATAATATTGTTTTATCCAACGAGTTCAATAAATTTAGTATTGAACTTACACGAATATAATATTCTATTTATCACATATCCAAAATAAAGAGTGTTTAAAGTGAAAAAGAGTATTTTTTTCAATGACGCGCCTTGAGTGTAACGATAACATTTAGCGCGTCTATACATTATGTTTGTATAACGCAAATGACGTCACGTCAAAATATATGCTCGGCCGTGCAAGACCGTTTTTATGGAGTCGCAAAATCGGGACGGGTATGTGATAAACCCACTTACTATAATTCTGTCTGTACTATATGATACTGAATACTGTTTTCCATTATGGACAAATATTCACTTTAAAACTCAACTACAAAAAGTTGAAAAACATAGACATTTAAATCACATAACTCGGGAGGTACAACTTTTTTACTCTTTGCGAGTTATCTCTCTTTACCTATTAAATTTTTTTTTTCTCATCTGAAAATGGTAACTTGAATTTTATGCATTTCAAAGTACCAATGACAGACGTGGAAACTAATTTGGCAGCAGAGAGCGATAGTATATAGTCTTTGATATAGTCTGCATTGATATAGTCTGATTGCTTAAGCTCAAATATGCACATGAAAGATGTCTTGTTTCAGTACGGGGTCATTCTCTCAACATGTTTAACGCTTTGCGATGAAATAGATAGAGAAAAGCGCTAAAAGTTTTATACAAATTTATATGTCGAAAATGGTTAAACGAGGTATGATCAAAATATTCTCGGTCCGATATACTTCTAGCCACTACACTGACATTTACACACGATACGTCGATAGTAGTTGACCAAATGGAGAGCCGTCATTAGGTACCTCTGTAAGAAAGGGATGTCCCCCAATGAAATCCATAGGGACTTCATGGATACACTTGGAAAGGAGTGTTCTTCCTAAAGCACTGTGAAAAGATGGGCCGCTAAATTTAAGAGGGGCAGGAAGAGCTTTGGAGATGATGAGCGGCCTGGGTGGCCAAAAGAGGCTACCAGCGATGAAACTGCCGAAGCTGTGCACGATCTGGTCAAGTGCGACAAAAGGCGAGACCTGCGAATCATTGCTGGGGAAGTGGGTATAAGCTTTGGTTCAGTTCAGGCAATTCTGACTGATGTCTATGGCAAGTCAAAGGTTTCTGCTAGATGGGTCTCTAGACAGTTGACTGACGACCAGAAACGGACCAGGCTTGACATTTCAAGATATCTTTTGTCTCGCTACGAAGATGAACCTGATTTCATCTACCGGATCGTAACTCAGGATGAAACATTGGTCCACTCATTTCGATCCAAAATTTAAAAAAAAGTAACAGAGCATGCAGTGGAAGCACCCTGGCTCATCCCCATCGAAGAAATTCAAGATGATGGCTTCATTTTTTTCGGATAGTCAGAATATTCATGGTTGACTATCTTGGGAAAGGTCGTACCATAAACGGTACGTACTATGCAGACGAATTGAGACGTCTGCGTCAACAAATCGCCCGTAAAATGAGGAGCAAACTGACTCAAGGCGTTCTGCTTCTGCACGACAATGCGCCAGCTCACACATCCCAAGTTGCAATGGCTGCTGCAATTGACTGTGGCTTTGGAATTCTGCCCCGTCCCCCATATTATCCGGACTTGGACCCCTCTGACTGCTACCTGTTTCCGAAACTGAAAACCAAGCTTCGGGGTAGACGTTTTGGAAGCAATGAAGGTGTCATGGAGGCGGTCATTGAGTTCTTTCAGGACCAAAATAGAGAGTTTTATTTTGAAGGGTTAAACAAGTTGGAGCAAGGTGGGCAAAGTGCATTGATGTAGAGGGCAATTATATTGAAAAGTAAGACCATTAGTTGGGTTCTCTGACTCCCGGAAGTGCATCGGGCCAATAACTTTTTTGTCAATCCTCGTAAATAACGTCAAAATCTAGGACAGAGTTATGCACTCTTGCCTACAAGTGGGAAGGTGGCAATGGCTCATTACGTTCAGTAACAAGGTAAGTGGGATGGTACTAATAGTAACCAAATTATGAGGTTGACGTTGACGTCCGAATGAATGAATGAATGAATGAATGAATGAATGAATGAATGAATGAATGAATGAATGAAATGAATAAATAAATGAATCTTAATATGTGATACTGTTGTATGAATGGTTTATAGGGTAAAAGGTTAGCCTAAAACATAACAAAATTATATGCACAATTTGAAAAAGCCCCACGAATCAAAGTTTGTGTTCATCGGTTGTTTCATAATCTTTAATGGCAAAGCTACAAAAAGTGAGACACCCGTGCAAAATATGAGTTAAGTCAGAAATTTAAAGCATGCTGACAAGATAAATTGTTATGGATATAAGACTTTTTTTACATTTTGAATTACGTGCAAAATTTGCATGGTCATTATTATTGTTATCAATTCCAAATGTCGTTAAGTTCAGATCAGTTAATTATGAAATATTGTGATAAAGCGGTATCTACCGGAAACGTTTTGATACAATCTTTTCAGTTCTTGTTTAATTCGAACTTTATTTCTTTTCAAGTGTCAAAACAGTGTCTCCCCTCATATCTTCTATTTAACAAGGATGAGTTATAGATTTATAGGATTTCAACAAAATTATTATACCATTCGTGTCACTACATTGTGATATACCGTTGGTCATTATTCCGCTGTTATGAGCAAAATGAATCGGGAGCTATTGGACCACCCTGTTTAACTCCGCTATCTTTTACTAATCTGTGTATTCGTGACACCGACTCGCATGTCATTTAACTGATAATATAAGACCGACGGCATGGGTTAAATCTTCCTTACAAAAGAATAAGACACTTAAGGTCAGAAAGACAATTGTTAATAGGTTTAAAACAGGGTTATAAATCATTTTAAAACATAGATCAAGTTAAATATTGTGTGTGTTCACAACAAGTAACAATACGGTGATACAACGGGGATGAGTTTGAATTAATAGAGCTTTATTTGTTCAGATATTAATCATATTCATTCAATAATATACATCTATATATCTTATATTCAATAATTACTGTCCCAGTCAGTTTGCCACAGTAACCGTGTGTAATTTAAAAAGATTATATAGAGAAAAACCAAGACATATGCATGGTAGTTTTAAAAAATGCATTTTTAATATGAACATAGCAGCTTATATATTTTCTTAACCCTCTCCTACCTATTCCGCAAAACATTATGCCGGCTCGCCACGGCGAGCCGGTATTACGTTAGGATTTTACTGAGAAACAAACTAAAACTCCGAATCAATCCAAAAATTTAATCGAAGCTTGGCTTCCAGCTTTCTACAAAATTTATCTATCAGGGCTAGGATCCAAAATTATTTAGCCAATCAAATTTGATCTTACATAGCGTCAAAAAACCTTCAATTTTCACGCCATTTTTAAAAAGCAGCAAGTATTGTTTTGAGCGCAAAGATATAATGATGATTAAAATGTTTGTTTTCATGGATACTTTTCAATAAATCATATTTACACTGACTTTTGATTTAGCGATTTTACCAGTCCTGTTTTCTCTGTAGTAAGTTTTCGTTTGGTTAATTAACATAAACGACATCTGGTTTTGTGCATTTTTTTCTTTTTCCTTTTTTCCGGTCATTTCACCCTTTCCGGTATTAAGTGTATGTATTTACTGGCCGGGATCCGGGACGCCCGGGATCCGGGATCGTATAAGATATAGAGGTAAAAACTAATAAACTATATTTGTGTTGATTATTGTCGTAATGAAAGGCCATTAAACGTTAAGTTTTTTTTATTGTATGTAATGAAAGTTAAATTTATTTAACTTAGGATATAGATTTATTACATGCTTTTCGGTGGTTTATAGAAATATATCAGTGATATAAAAACTGGTAATTTCACTGTTTGAAACAATGAAATTACCACTTTGATAATTTCACTGTTTTGAATTTAAGCCCCTTATGTTGCTTCAGTGAAATACCAGCGTGCACAGAACTGCATGGGTACCAACTTAATGACGTGACGTCGTAAATGACGTCACGTTGTATTATTATTTACGCGCTTTTCATTCAGTATAAGGTTTAATGTCTTTTTAAAACGTTTCTTTGCATGTAATAAAAAGAAAATTTGTTTAGTTTAGTGTAAGATTGAAATATAGTGGCTGCGCCACTCGTGAAATATACCTTTTGGTGCTCACTCGGTGAAATATATTCCGATCTTACACTGAACTTAACAAATATCCTCTATATATTTGGAGCTATTTATTAACAAAATCACAATACTTATAATTATATGCCTATTTAATTGGAAAAATCAAAGACTATATTCTTGAATTGGTCAAATCCCGGGATCCCTATATGTTTTAATACGATCCCAGCTTTTCTGAAAACAATATTCTTTAACTGGCCAATTCCTGGGATCCTATTTTTTTTAATAGGATCCCGGCTTTTCTGGCTGAATTGATTGACAACTTGTGTTTACTTTAGGACTTGTGTCTGTCACTCATTCCAATACTAAATAACATATTACAACTTAACTTCGTATAAAGAGACATCTTTATGAATTCTACTTATCTAATTTTTTTCTGGTCAAGGTCAACAGGCCATATAGTAAATGTGCATAGACATAGGGACTTCATTCTATCTGTTTACATGCATCTTCATATATATACTCGGTTCCTATGATATCAAGGGTTCTATGATATCAAGGTATTTAAATTTTCCGTGACTGCTAGTAAAAGCAACACATGATGATGCATGTATTTGTAAAACTTGCACACTAGATTCATTTTCATCTGCCAATAAATTTAATTTGGTGAATAATGAATGTATTTGTGGCAAGAAAACTATTTTATAAAACCTTCATATTTGACTACCATTTTCCTTCATGGTTTTTACACAGTCAATTAAAATATGTTATAAACACATATACTGACATATAGTCTGTCTTGAAGCATTTGTCTATTTTTTGTAAAACCTTAATGGCCAAATTTAAGTAATTATTAGAATATAGGCATAATCTTACTTACATTTCACATATTTTTGTTTGTTTTTATACAGTATACCCCCCCCCCCCCCAATGTATTACTTATACACCTTTGTCAAACTTAAATCTGTGTTTTATGATTATTTTCCTCATACTGTACTTATGTACCTGAGAGAATAAAGAGTATGTTCTGTTCTGTTCTGTTCTGTTCATATAGTTTTAATTTTATAGCAAGTTAACTGTTGGAAGTTTTTCACAACTTAACTTGAAAGTTTTGACCCATCTATCCTTCCATACTTGCTTTTTTGGGGATTACCTTGATACCATAGTAACCTCCTCTGAAATTACCCAAAATGGCAGACATTGAAAATATTCTAAAAATGTCATTCTTATTGGTTCTTTTGAAAAAAATTTTTGACAAACAGTTCTGGAAAAGGTTCAATTATAAGATGGAAGAAAAATCTCATTCATTTATGATATTTATATTTAAATATTTTCCGATAAACGTTAAGTACCATGATATCATAGAACCCCGGGCTACTCATATTTTCCTCTTTGTTAAACTGAGAGAACTGGCTTCCATTACTTTATATGTCACTTTTATTTTGATGTTCGCTGAAGTCTCTTCAGCTAACAGAACTGTCATTTTTTACATTTAAACACACCCCTTGAAAGAAATTACGAAGCGAGTCGCTACAAGCTTTTTTAAAAGCTAACCTTGTATACTGTATTTAAAGTAGTATGGTACTGTATTCGGACACTTTGATATATTGATATATTTCCCTGATTGGCCTTGTGGCTGACAGCATGGTCTTTAGTATTATGTTTAAAAGACACTGCTGTCGGTCAAATTTACATTCTAAACTATTTTCTTTAGATAAAGGATCCAATATGTCGCGCTCTATTAAACATTATGTGTACCTTTTACAATATCATCTTAGTTCTTTTAAAATATACGCAGGAAGTGCGGATCTTTGCCTGGCGGCCGTAAACATTTCATTATAGTGATGTTGTTATTTCAAGACAGGACATCTAGTTGCTGCCGCTGCTGCTGTTGTTGTTGTTGCTGTTGTTTTTATTGTTGTTTGAAAATTCCATTCTAATTCAGTTTTTTCTTCTAACAGTCGTGAGTTATCTTGCATTTTCCTTGATTTCTAACAGGAGGCTAAGATAGTATATACTCGTATAAATATGCGTATATATAAAGCACGTCTTCTATACGAATGTTTCAGTTTTGTTTATCTCATCTGATCCATCTGTCATGTTTGCTATAGGAAGAGTCGTTGTATTGTTAACATGAATTGTTCGTTTGCGTGATGAACTTGGATAACATCAGCCCGCCCAAATCCGTCACCATATCGTCAAAAAAATAAACCAATATTTGAGTGCATAGTCCGAGCTCAATACCATGTCAAAGTTATAGCTTAAATTGCGGTACTGAATAATGTTTCCACAATAGACAATTTGTGAAGGGATGACACTGAAAATGATATGACGTGCATAGAGTTGACATACTGATTAACATATACTGTCATCTTAAAGCGGATTGGTCTACAATGGGCACATTTCAAATATTTATAAAAAAAAAAACGAACGATAGAAATATATCATTAATTTTGGATATTCTTATAAAATGCTGTTCGAAAAATAAAAATATTGATAAAGTTCTATAGGATTTAAAATGAGCATATAATATTTTGTTCCAGAACACTTTATCATCTGCTATATAAATATAATAATATCGGATCATGTATCTTACAATTGCCAAGAACTTTAATGTATAATTATTTCGTGGCTAATACTTAACACATGTACTATCAATGTAATTATTCATTGCATTACAGACCTTCCATTATAGACCAATTCACTTTAACGACAGTTTCGTAAAATTCCAAGACAAAATTAAGTCCTAAATTATACCGCCGCTATGTACAAAGATTCAAACCATTATGATGTTATTCTGGGGGTAAAAGGCATTTACTTGAGTTTGATTTTACACCATCATTACTAAGATATTGTATAATTCATAATATTCATTATATGTACTTCAGTAATTCCCATACTAAATTGGTTATTGTGAGGTTAAAATTTAATTTCAATATCGACAATTTAAAATACAAAACATCATAAAAAGTATCAAAAAATAATAGAAATAAACATAAGAGAAGGGTTGCCAGAAGTTGTTTTTTTTTCCTTTTTGTTTGTTTGTTTGTTGTTTGTTTGTGTTTGTTATTGTTGTGGTTTGCGTGGGATGGGAGATAGGGTGGGGGAGGGAAAGTGGATGACGTTTAAAGAGGAATGCGAGTAGAAAATATTTACATGAAATGAAGACTTTACATTTTCTTTTTTTCTCAATATAAAAACTTCTACATTATGTTTAAATTCCTCACAACTGATATAATTATAATTATGTACTTCATAAATTATGTAAGTGAAAGTAAAAAAATGTCAATGTATATAGGAAATTCACATACAATATTTGTCGTGTGCTTAATGGAATTGTGACAATAACGTACACAGACTATGTCACGACAATGTCACAGCCATACAGTTGTAATTAAGTTGCGTCTGCAGCTGATAGCTGGCGGTATGATGACGTCACTTTCTGCCGAGTTAATAACTAGGATACTAATCAGTAATCATCGTACTTTTACCTCATTTTAAACCCGGTCAGAACATCTCGGCTATTATTCATTATTGACGGAAAGGGTTAAGAAGTTGCGATTGACCTAACATATGGTGGCATATTTCTGCCACCATATAACCATATAGCTAACTAGTTAATTAAGAGGTTAACTAGTTACGTAACTAGTAAATTTTTCCAATAAATAAAAGATCATAACGGGAAATAAATGCATGTTAGTGCCTACAACTGTCATCCTTTTATTATTTTACCAGCTTAATATTAAGTGGTTAAGTAGTTACGTAACTAGTTAATCACATAATTTACTAGTTAGTTAAGTGATAAACTAGTTACGTAACTAGTTAACTATATAACTAACTAGTTATTTAAGTTCTTAACTAGTTACGTAACTAGTTTATCACTTTACGTAACTAATTAACCAGTTATCAATTATCTATAAAGGGTTCGTCAATGTCTGCAATGACTTAAGTGTGACTTTGTATCAATGCAATGGAGCAAAACACTGCTATGTATAGATAAGTGATAACTGGTTAACTAGTTACGTAACTAGTTAATCACTTAAATAACTAGTTAGTTATGTAGTTAACTAGTTGCGTAACTAGTTAATCACTTACCACTTATCCTCAGTCTGACCAACCAGTCCGTAAACTTGCATGTTGCCCTCAAGGTCATGTGAACGTTACAAACGTGCAGTATTATAAAGATTATATGAACGTCATGATTGTCTAATGAAAAGCGACGTAACAAACGTGCATGCGTTATAGTGACTTGACCCGGTATACAAAAAAAAACGATGATCCCAGTGTGTCACGAGGATTATCGCTTGGATAAGACTTTAAAACGTCAACTTATGGTGTCAAAGTTAATGCTGAATTTAATTAAAACATACTAAATACGAGATATTTTAAAATTACCCGGGTAATTTGCCTAATTGATCGAGAGTTATGGGTCTTAGTTTAACGTATCAAAAAATACACACGTTTAGGTTCTGAAATAAGAGAAACACCGTCAATGAATATTGTCAGCCAAAAATTTGTAAAGCAAATCTGCCAAAATTAGCCGGTAGACACCGAAGAGATAGACTAAATGTCAAATGACTGTGATTTAATGTTATCTTGGTTTTCGCTCAATCGGTTTTGTATAATTGATTTCACAAAAAACTACACTTCTTGATTGACAGCTATTGCGTTACGTGGTGCTCTTCTGCTATCATATAAAGAAATATATTACTTGTCTATTTTCACATTTATGTCATATATTATTATCTATTCCGATTAGAAAAGGAATTTTTGTTCTGCTTATTCTTTCCTATTTGTAGTTTCCCTTTAAAGGGCCTTTTGCTAGCTTACTCACATACAATTTCCGTCCGTCTGTCCGTCAATTTCTTCCAAAATTCCCTCATGTTATTCAGAAATAAATCTTACTGGACTGTCTAGTTGTTTTTATTTTTACAAAATATCATATTTTAATGCAGACAGCATGTTTTGTATATAGTTTATTTAACATACAAATCAGGGCATTTATGTACATTTATTTTCAGAATTTAGGTGGTCACATTATATAGACAACTACATATTCTTCGCCTTAAAAGAGGGCATGCCAAAATTGAAGGAATATTTTCTAGGTACTAGTAATCAGTGCGTATGGTGTCATATAAAAAGTTGTTTGTATTGTGTAATTCGTCAACTCGTGTTTTAAAAAATATTTATTTTTGCCCAAGGTTTTTTTAAAATTTTGTAATTAACTTTACTTTTTTTTTTGGGATTCCATTAAAATAAAAATTTTTGTCAATAATTATCAATTGACATATTTTTACACGTCGGGGCAACCTTTGTTACTGCAGTTAGCAATGAATTCAAATACTTTATAATTATTTTACACGCCTAGAATCAGGGGTGTTGGTAATAATTCATATGTACAGCAGAGCTGTACATGATAGTTCAGACCAAAGTGCTAAGGCAAACTAAAATTCATTGACTAAGGACATTAAATAGTGAAGGAAGAATTGAAAACGAGCACAAAGTTCTGTTTTTATCAAGAAAGCACATTTTATTTTCATCACACAGAGACAGTAAACCTCAAAAACAACATAAACAGTTTGAAAAACAAAGAAAAAATCACACTTTTTAGTAGCTTTACAAAAAAAAAAATTTCAACACTTTTATTTAAGTGTCTAGTTTACACTAGTGATTCAAAATTTATCAAATTTCATTACAAAAATTCAGAAACTCATTAACAATATTGTCATGTTATCAGGGAATGTGATCATTGTTGGTCCTCACTCAAAAAGGGGAAGCAACTGGTAAGAAACTAGAAATTCTATCCAAAATAAATTCATCACAGTTCCTTCCCTTTAATTAGAAAAAAATCTAAATTGGGTAAAAAAAAATAAGCTATAATGGCAAGAAAATGAAAGTTTTAAATGCATAAGTAGATCTATCTATTGTTTATAAAAAATAAAAGAAAAATATTACTGAAGCACCAAACAACTAACGAGTTACATAAATCAAAGTGTTTAATAGTTTTGTATGTAATGTAAAGCTGGGATTCATAATATAAATTGCAAAGAGGGCGGGGAGGGGGGGGGGGGTGTTGAAAATTTTTTATAAAAAAATATTATTTAAATCAATAAATCAAATTTATGATGAAAATACGTCACTCTACATTGATTTATATAATTAATCAATCAAAGTCAAAAATAAGCAATATTTCACACTAAAGTATACAAAGTATATATATATTTACATATTTAAATACATGTGTACATAGATACAGAATAACTACCATTATATACATATAAATAAACTTTGGTCTATATACTTTTGGTCAGAATTTTCACTATTTTACATGGAATATATACTATGTATAAAACAAAAAAAGTTTTCCCTTTTGAAAAAAAAGGTGGTCCCATACAAAAACCTTACACTTAAACATATCCATAATAGTTTTAAGTACTTAAATGCATAAGGAAAGTAACAGACTTGATTGAAATTTACAATATATATACATATATATATATATATATATATAATATATATATATATATATATATATATATATATTATATATATATATATATATGAAAAAATAACATTTAAGTTAAGTCTGTATAATAATTAACATGTATATAATTATCAACATTTTTATTGAACTTTCCATTCTGTTTATTAAGTATCAAAATTATGAAACAATTTTTGGCTTTTTAAATACTGATAATGCTTTGATAAATTATCTTATCATGGTGATAATTACAGAATAACAGTAATTTCACTGTAAATGACAAAAAATTGAAAACCATTTCATCCAACGATTGTCAGAAGCAAAAAAAAAAAAGAACTTTATAATTTACATATAATTATCATACAATCATGGCCTAATTGTTTAATTAGAACTCCTAACTACTAATATATTCATAAAGTAACCTTTATATATATCAGAAGTTTCCTTTAATGTGAGAAAAAAAAAGAAAGAAATTTTTTTTTTTCGAAAACACTTTTTTTTTTCTATATTGAATATGATATGAACATATAGTTTTTTATCCTAAAGCCTTACCCTATAATTTGCATAATAGACTTGTCCTGGTTTGAAAATTGAAGCAGTCCATGGTTAAAAAAAGAGGAATTTTTTGGTTATCAAATTTTTTTAACAATTATGCAGTTAATGGTAAAGAGCATGGGGTGTACTGCCTGACCTTGCCTCCATACTGGTGACCATTGTCATGTATTACCTCAGTATTGCTACTGGTTTATACTAAGAATTGAACATTTTTTTAATTTCTCAAAGATCTATTAAATATATATGCATTTAATACCTAATAGATTGCTTTCTAAAATAGTCAGATTATTTACAGTGTACAAAAAGATTACAAAAAATAATATATGTATATATTTTAAAAATGCCTATATTTTTTCTTTGAGATTCTGACCAACTGAAAGAACTTTGATACACTTGTTTCTGGTGTAATTCTTTTCTTTATTTCTGAGATTCTTTCCAACTGCTGTGGCAAAAAATTTTTGAATAAGTTCAACATTATACATGAGATTCAAGAAATAACAATTTTAGATAAGACAATGTTTAAAGTTTATTATTCAAACATCATTCCTATATAAAAAAAACGTGGAATGCTAGAATTTTTTTAATTGGTTTGAAATTATAGCTTTCATTGTAATAAACAAATTAAAAAAAAAATAAAAATGTTTTGGTAAATATTTCACAGTAACTTTTTTTGTTCTTCAAATTAGGGTATATAAAATGCTATATAAGGGATAAGCAATTTTGTATGTTCAAAAATCATGAAAAACCCATATGCCCCTAATCTGGATTCACACAAAGGACCTCAAAGCACTTGCGAGCCATTTTACCAATTGAGACACAGTTCACCACATATATATTCTGTAGTTACAAGTTCTAAAAGCGTGTCACGTGCAATCTTCAATATCAAAAATTAGTGGCAAATATTATCTAAAACATGTGACATTTTCCACGACTGTTGCCAATTTATCATTTGCAAATTAAACACAATATGAATGAATATCATTTTTTAAAAAAATGAGCGCGCCACCGTGTCGGTTCTAAAATGTCACATGGTTACCGAAATCATTTGCATAATGAATACTAAGAACGAGTTTCCTGTTCAAACTATTACGCCTAAATTTCCAATATAAGACTCTACCCATAAATAACGTTGATAAAAAAAAGAAAACATGATATTGCTTGACTCTACAAAATCTTTTAACAACTTTGAAAGTATTAATGAAATAAACATTGTCCTTTGTTGTTTTCTCAACAGCATCGAGGTAATTCATTAACAAAACATCAAATGTACAATGTAAAAGCCCATAAGAAGTTAAATTTGTAAAGTTTTCCCATTTAACCACCTTAATGATTTACAAAATTACAGAGAAAAAAAAAGTAAGACAAAATTTGTACAAATTTGCCAGCGCTTAAAAAAGGTTCCCTTAGTAACACCAAACTTGACTTATTATGATTATAATTATGATATAGTCAATAAATAAAATCTCTAAAACATATGATTTAAATAAAGAAATATTGTTTGCAAAACAAAACAACTTATAATAGTTAATAACAATTCTGCCATACTCAAAAGTAATCAACTCATAGGGAGGTTAAGATACATACTTTTAAAATTCAATTAAATTCAGAAAAAAACTCATCTGTTCATATTTACTAATTACTTAATAATACAAACTGCAAAATCACAAGCTAACCATTCTATGAAACATCACCAGACTACAAAGTCTCTTTTTAGTTCAAAAACCTGTTTTTTAACACAGGGGCAAAGTCTTTGTTCATTTGTATAAGTAGAAATCTTCAGCTGCCTCTGACATACGAGCCTTCTTAACATTTGTTCATCCTACAGAACATTGGTCCATTTTACAGTTTCACCTCTTCATCGGACTTGGCCGACTTGGCATTCATGCGCTCATCAGAA
>NW_026852958.1:0-16108 GCF_026571515.1 Ruditapes philippinarum
TTTTTTGTACCGCCTCTCATTTTACATGTCTTACTGCATAATTACAAAAAAAAGATTCCTTTAAGAAATGATATGAATACATTAAAGCATTACTCTCATGAGTACATTACAATAGTGGAATAACAAAATAAGTAATAGATATTTCTCTGTTTAAGCAAAGACAAGAGTATCATAGCAAAACCCCATAAGTTTAGCATTATTTTGCTTATTTACGTATAAAAAAAGCAAAAAGCGATCTGTTTTCTCTAATAAAATTAATCTCTCCGTATAAAACGCTTTAAATGATATCTTCCGTGCAAAAATTTCATTTGAAATACAAAAGCTGTAACAAATATGAGCAAATATTAATATTTTAGAATATTTAGGGATTTGGCGGCCATCTTTGACGCCATCTTTGATTTTTAAGCTACGCATCGGACTTGAACTAAATGAATATCCATTCCGGAAACTACAGACCAAGACGAACAATTTGGTATATAAACCTTCCTGTTGGCTGACATAGACCACTTCGGTGTCATTTTACCCTATGAATTTGCAGCACTATAAGTGCAGTTTTCCTATGCACCGGCCGGTGTGCAAATGAGCGAATTACAATTCTATCGGAATATAGCGACATGCGCCGGAAACATGATTGCCAAATATAAAAGGTTTTCTGCCAATAATGCACATGTTATGTGAACAATAAGCATGTTAGATATATTTAATTACTTTTACTATAAAATACGAGACTTAAAAACTCTTTCTTTGCGTTTTTGCCGTGACACGATCGTTAATTTTCTTCTTTTTTTCAGGTGATGACTAAAGAATATCACTTACATTACGATGTTGATTTTCATGTCAGCCATGTACGTGTCATGGGTTTACTTGTTGGTAAAGCTTTATTGACGCAGCTGGTTTGTGAAAACAATATTTTATTTATAATTGATGGACATGCATTGAAACTGTTTTTGTTTTTTTTATTATAAGGTATTGAGTGTAAGTTAAGTGCTGAATTTATTCAACGAAATCAATAAATTTAGTAATGAATTTACACGAATTTCATATTCTATTTATCACATTCCAAAAAATAAGGACCGTTTGAAGTGAAAAAGAACCATTTTTCATTGATGCGCCAAATGTGTAACGCTAACATTTTGCGCGTCTTAACGCTATGTTTATATTATTAGTTATAAAGATCGTTGACAGGTTATATGGCCCTGTATAAACGGCTATTTGTAAATATAACCCGAGCCGCTAGGCAAGAGTTATATTGCAAACAGCCGTTTATATACGGCCATATAACCTATCAACAATCTTTATAACAAATTTATTATACAGCAACCATCATTTCTAAAGATAAAAGTAAGATTTCTTCATGAATCGATAGCAGCCGTGTATTATATTAGTTATAAAGATCGTTGACAGGTTATATGGCCCTATTTAAACAGCTTTTTGTAAATATAACCCGAGCCGTTAGGCGAGGGTTATATTGCAAACAGCCGTTTATATACGGCCATATAACCTGTCAACAATCTTTATTACGAATTTATAATACAGCAAGCATAATTTTAGAGAAAAAAGTAAGTTTTATTCATGGATCGATAGCAGCCGTGTATATAAAACTATATAAACGTCACGATTATCCAATGAAAAATGACGTTACAAACGTGCAGTATTATAAAAAACTTAATAAACGTCACGATTATCCAATGAAAGGCGACGTTTCAAACGTGCAGTATTAATAAATACAAATGACGTCACGTCAAAATATATGCATGCCGTGTAATACCTTATTTACGGAGTCGCAAAAAGCGGCACGGGTATGTGATAAAGTTAATAAATGAATAAAATGATGATTCAGCAGAAACCCTTCATTTTCCCCGAGTAGTTTGTATAATGTATCATATTATAAGAAAAGAGCTTTCAATCCGAAAGTCTAAAAGTATGTTTCAATCTAAATTAAACGGAAGGTAATGGCCACTTGAAAATAAAAACTACTTTCTGAATTTAATGAAGAAAATTAATGATATAGAAAATATGCTCGTTGGAAAATTTCCAATGTATTTCTCTTATATTTAAACTATTGTTTAGCTGAAATTGTGCTAGACCCACCTGATATTCTTATTATTTTTTTATTATTAATGACCTTATAACTTACGGATTGAGTACATAACGAATTAGTTAGACAATCGGATGAAGTTAATATTCGAACAAACGGCCAGCAGAAGGTTATCAAAGTGGGTTTAGATGGTGATAAACATTTCTTTTATTATAAAAGTTTGCTAAGTTTAATTTTGATTAATCAATTGGAGAGGATTAACAGAAACTTGACATATGACAAGACAGCGTATTTAATATTGATAATAACATGTGAAAGCGAAGAAGGTATACACATTTTTACAAAAATTGTTGTTTTTTTTATTGAAAATACCTATACAAAACAAACTACATTCACTTGCAAACATAATGCTACTGTGTAGCTTACAGAAAATAAATCTTCACACATTGCATTGAATAAATTTGACAAAAATACAAAATGTATGTATCATATGAATATAAATTACAAATATTCATATATGTTTGTGTATATGGTTCTTGTCGAAACAAAACACAAGACCAACATAACAAATTAGACGTTGAATTTAACGCTAGAAAGTGGTTGCATTTAGAAAGTGTGCATGATCCTAAGCATAAACTGTTTAACTATATTTATTTTAATAAATTACAGTAACAACAAAACATGCTTACATATGTAACCGATGAACTAAAGTGTTCAGTTATTCAAAAACAGTTATACATTGAGAGTATACTTGTAATACAAAATAAATATTGAAGCCTAATGATCATTATCAATAATGTTTAAAGCAGCATTTTAAAGGTAGCATGTCTCCAGAATCATGTTAATTTACAATATGTAAGATTTTTTATATTCCATTCAAGAACGCTTGGGAATGACCGCTGAAATTGGTTAATATGAAAACGACACTTTCGGTAACTTCTATTTCCATTTGAATTTACAAAGTTATGTCTCTATTCAAAGAGTCTAGAGGTGTCGCAAGTTTCTAGGAATTCAGACATCTTGTCGGAATATCTGAAATTCACCAATTAGAAAATACTTTATGTAAGTTATGAAGAATTTCGATTACTTTTTCATTATTTCAAAATTTACTTCCAATTAACGTCATTGAAATATCCTATGTTAATGTACATTTATATGTATTTCATATAATATTTGCCATAATCAATAAAATAATGTTTAATTAGACAATTTAGAAAAAAAGAAAACACATAAAGTCGTATTTAGTGTGAATTTTTTTTTCAAACATGGTAAATATAGTGTCCATTGAATTATCGTTGAAGATTGCTTCTGTAATTTTGTTATACAAGCCAAAGATTGTTTTCGTAACTGTTGAAAATACTTACATCTGGCAATTCCATGTAAACAAGTTATAATTTTTTCCCTCATTGCGCCAGGCAGTTTCAAACTCAGAGATATCATCAGCACACCAGGTAAATTGCCTTCTTTCTAGTCTTTTGAATCGGTAGCAACAAGAAAGGGCTGAATCATTGCAATCGATTTGTCTCTGTAGTAAAAGTACATGCGAGATTAAAATTTTGATATTTCAATGAGATGTTTGAATTTGTGCATATTCCATTGGCGTGCCAAATGCAAAAAATGTTCAGATGGAAAATTTATGCTGGTGGTGGTTTTGTGAGTTTCACTCCGGATCAAGGCAGTAAGTTACATTGAATTTACCAGAGCACGGTTCAGCCACCGCATCGTTCCTGGTCAGGCTTTCAAGCATTTAATTAGTATGATTTCCACCACTTTCCCAAGAACTGAAACTTCTGTACATGTCATAGCAGAGGTACAGTGCGAATGACAGTAGAAAAGATTTCATGATCAATTACAACGAAAGAGGTCTGCATCGTCCGGGAATTGAACCCTGTCGCCCGATTCACAGTCCAACGTTCTACCTTTTGAGCTAACCCGACGGCTAAAATAATCTAAGTTTGATCTAGCTGAATTTTAAATAGTCATATATAATTAATATTATATTCTGAAAAAAAAACAGTACTAAACGATGCCCAAAAGAGAATTTCCATATTATTAAACCAAAGGGCTTGGTTCACCAACCCTATAGAAAATGACTTCAAGAAATCAATGTGTTTGATTTTATGTAGAACCATGCTAGACCTATACAAGTATGTAGCCAGTGATATTTCTTGATGGACATTTCACACCAAAGATATCATTCTTGGACACCCTGGTTTACTTTGCATATTTTATCCAAACAAAGTATGAGCCATTGCAATTAATCACATGGCATTCTAATCATAATGTAAACAAGTACCTGCATTGTCTTTTTTCTAGAGATACTAGTAACTTGATTTCTATTTATTTTATTTTAATATACAAATGTTCCTTCTCAATTAGTATATTAAAATTGTGAGATAATTATTCAAATCCGTTGCAGATCTACATTTTACAATTTGTACCTATCTCTGAAGTGTGGAAATCATCCTATGTTTTAAATCTAAAATCGACATTTAGGTCAACTTATTTTCGAAAATATATATACATTATAATATTCTGAAGTAATATTATGATCAAGATCATAAACTAAATGTACAAGTAGACACTTAACTGAGCTGGCTTCAAAATGATGTTGTTCCCTGCGGGCCGGAGCCCGCAGGGTATTGGTACGCGTTTAATTTTTGAGGCATGGAGGAGCACGTGACCTGTTTTCGGTACATGGAGGAGCATGTGATTTGTAAACCGTACATGATTGGTTAATTGACCTATTCAAAAACCTAGCTAAATACCGTTTCCCGGTACGTTACGGATTTACCTCTAGGGAATTATTGTATATACTACACACACCGGTCTCTCAAATGACCGGTGTACACAATGCTAGGGAATTAGTCCGAATTACACCTAATTAAGAACATAACACTACTACGTGATATTTCTAATATCTATTATTATTTTACCGTTTAAGGTGGAAAAACTTGCATGATGTGTTTGAAAATTATCAATGTTTCTTTAATATCTATCTGAAATTTTACAAACAATAAATTATTTATAGTGAAAATCCACAGAGTTGTGGCATCTGCCATAATAGATAGAGATATTTTCTGCGAAAACTTGTGTGTTTACTTTATTTTATTTTATCATATTATTTTTTTGCACGGAATTATTCATACAATGGTATTGTTTTATTTTCGACCCAGACCAAAGACCTTCTTCTATTGATCGATTATTGTCAACTATATTCCTGATACAAACGTTATTTTTTTTATTTTTTTTCCCCCAAACAGTGTTGAAAATAGTTAAATGAAATATCTTTCAATCATTATAAATGTTCCCCGCAGGAAACCATTTTACTTGTTTTTAGCTTACACGTGAAGTTATGATGTGTATATTGTACAATTATTTAACATAACTTACTAAAAGTCGCCACAGGTGGGTGGTCGGTTCGAAACCTTGTGAAGTATTTTTTTCTTTCTTTCTTTTTTTCCTTCCAGATATGGTCAAATATTTCTTAGGTAAAGTTTGCAACAATAAAGCCATGATTGTTCAAAGTATGTTTGGTAGAAATTCATACATGGTAATTCATTTTTTGAAGTGTCTGGTGATCAAGATATTTTAGTTCTGGAGGGTACATTTATCGATGTAATATTATCATACTTGCTTACTTCAACTTCAAAAGTTCTTCTTTAGTTTGAGCGAGGAAAATATATTTGTGAAATCTATGGCTACTGTGTGAACAACTGGCTACATTAATTGTTTATTTTGCTGCCAACAGGAACAACGTTTCTTTTATCCTTACAAAAACCGTATCATGCTAAACAAATAAGAAAACCTGGAAGACATTTATCTTCATTTTGCTGGAGGAATTTGGTATCAAGGTAGATATGCCAGTCTGTAATATAAATCCGTGGTTCACATAAAATGGCTAAAAATAAACAATTTCAACGATTTTGTTTAGGAAGTAAATAAAAAAAGTGGTTGATGAAGAAATCCTTTGCTTTCCGAAACACAACTATGTGAACTAACATTGAAGACTGTGGAAATACTAAATACATCTTTGTTAAAAATATATTCAAGTATACTGACTATTGAGGATTGTATAAATTTTATGGTATAGAATATAGAATTAGAGTTATACAGTGTAAATATTGGATAGAGATCAAAAAAATATATATTGAACATTGCAACATTTAACATGCCATACTTGACTGTGTATACCCAGATAAAGTCTAAGTCAATTTATAGTTTAATACTTCAAAATGCAAATGTAATTATACAGCATTTTCAATTCTACTCTATCGTGTAATTCAAAGTTACCATGGTAATAGAAAATTGTAACCATGGCAACGACTATCTGATGTTTTTGCAAATATTAATGATGTTTTACCATGTTGAACATAGTGCTCATATAGTGCTCAAATGTTTGAGCTAATTTTGAGACAGTGTCAGAGTGAACCAAGCCCTATAATGCGACCAAATATACTTATTTTTAAAAATGGAGCATAGTTCAACAAACTAACAGGATAATTCCAGATTCCCCAGTCGTAGCATGTAGATCCTATCTTTATAAACGTATGTCTAATTCCATACGGAGCGTATCTTTTTCTGATGCTTGAACACGAAGAAGAGACTGCCCTATGCAATGGGCAAGAATAAACATAATAATGTCCGGCCTCCACGAAACCTGAAATAATTTGCACAAATTAAATAATTGATTTAAATAATTCTTTCTAATGTTTTATCCCTAGTGTGTCAGAGTATTCAATGACTACTGATTAAACTAAATATGATATAGATATGATATTATTTGAAAACAGTTATAGTCTGTCTCACCAAATGTAAACATTTCATTCTTTACACAATATAATTTTTAAACACATCTGCATTTATGTCATGTTAACCCTGGATTCATTATCTCTGGGCATGTTTTTCATTCTTTCATTCAGTCAATGATTTGATTTACAAGTTAAAATTATATTTTCCCCTCTTACTCACGTTGAATCCCTACATTCATTTCAAAATGGCAGCGCCTATATTGATGCATTAGGGCTCATCTCACAAGAAGTCTCAGTAATAATAAATTTTGATTTTTTTTTTAAATTTCTAATTCACTTACTGATTAATATGTCAATGTTTGCAGAAAGATAAGAAACGAGCATAGAATAGATGTCAAATTAGATGGAAATGTTAGCTTCAACTTAAACATTCCTCCGTGCATATAAAGAAAACGGAATTAAATAACATTATACATCATATACTTGCGCAATATACAGTTATGAATTGTCAATAGAATGGAAAAAAAATTAAAAGCGATCGACGGGGGCACATTCTTTAAAAAGCAATAACCCGTTATTCGCCAATGTTTAATGTACGTAATCCTTAAGTCGTGGTGCACTTTAACTGGTGTCCATAAAAATATCAAGATTGTTTGAAAATATTTAAAATGCTCAGCTGATTCTTATTTTTTAACGAAATGTATTTTAAACGCTCGGCTGATTCTTATTTTTTAACGAAATGTGCGTGCACTTAGAAACAAATACTTTTTTACTATGATAGATGAAAGCGATAAACTGCTTAACAATTTTTTCGGCTTTGTTGCGCCTTTACCAACTTTGTCCATTTTAACTAGCTCCCGCGTAAATGACAGGACACAGACACAAGCGTGAAAAATGTAAATAAATACATTCATGTATTTCTTTAATGGGTAACAAGTTTAAATTGACTAATGGACGCCAATACGCTTTAAATTCTTAAATATTGACATACCTTTTCGTCTTACTTTTGAACAATAATTCTATGGGCCAATTATTTCTAGCAATGGTTTTATAAAAATTTGAATTGACAGAATAAGTTTTGAATAAGAAGGAAAACATAGATTCTTTAAAGTGTCACATAATTATTTTATTATGAAAGGAAGATCGGGCAGTATTAACACTCTCTGAGTGACGAGTTGGTTTAACCTTCCTAAAATTTTAAAATATTCAAAATATCAAAACCTCTTTGTTTAATATGTGAATAAATGGATCAAATATATTATCAGTGAACTGTTATAACTTCATGTGACTATGGGTATGTTGTAAAAAGAAGTGGGAGTAGGATGAAAAAGATTGTCGGGGCAACTAAAACAGCATTTTTAAACCTTTGATAAATACGGACATGCATTGACAGTTCGACAAAAACACACAAATAAACAGACACAAAATTATTAAAGAGGTTAAAAACAAAAACATCGTAATGGTCATATTCTATACTTTTATTTTTTAAATGAAATAAGAATGAACTTTTTAATCTGTGTTCATCCATTTTCTTTCAGATGTTAAATGAGATACATATCATGAAACATTATCGTTTCAAAATCGATGAGAAGAAATTATCATATACAAATAACTAACATTGTAACCTGAAAAAGCACACTCTTCCTTGAGATAAAAAATATAAAAACAAGATGCAATGTAAGAAAGCGGTATGACTTAATCATTTTAAAGATCCAAAGAACGTATTTATTTACAAGCATTTACAATCAACAAGTTAATTTTAAAAAGCAGTATATTTTGGTTGTGACTATCTTTTTAAATTAGCGTTCATCCATTTCCTATTTGCAGTATTATTTAAGGAGTCAAAAGTTGGACATCTAATGGTTGAACAGAAGAATATAATGCAAAATTGAGCCGGTTTGTTAAGCAGCAGTTATCAAACAAAACTGTTCAATCTTGCCCGAACACATTTGGTACAGACTGCTTTTAAAATACTTAAGATATATTTACTAAGATATAAAATGAATTATAAAACTTATTGTTATGTGAATTGAACATATGTTATTTGAACTGCAAAAGTTTGGTTAGTTCAAATTTTAAAATACATGTAATCGTATAACTATTTTCACGCTTAAAAATATTTATTTGATATATCCTAATTGTAAGAACATTATCATGTAAAGTCATATGATTCAGGGGACGCGAAGCAACCGATCGAGCCTTGTGGCGGCATGACCGAGTGGTTAGCGCTTAGGACTAGTAATCGAATGATCGCTAGCCGCATGGGTCAAACCCTGACAGGGGCAAGTCGTTTTTTCCTTGAGCAAGAACGTTTACACTCTTTGCTCAGTACTTGTTCGTTCCAGGAATGATTCGAAACTGTGTTTATAAGCTAAAAGCTTCCTCCACAATCGAACTGAAATAAATTCTGTAGAAACGATCGAGCCTTATTACTTAATGGTCAAATTTTTACCCCATTGTGCTTTACACGGATGCTTATCAGAAAAACGGTCGCACTTTAAGGTCATTCTATTAAATCATTAAACATGAATTTATGTGATATTTATAAAAAAAATTGTTTTGATGGTTTCATTTTTCTTTTTTTATGTTATACGGCGCACTAACACAATTTAGCTCAAATGTCGCCGAGATAGAAAAGATGATTTTGGCTAACCTCGGGATTTATGTAACACCAGGAGTTAAACCGCCTCACCTGCTGGAGTTAAGAGATACATAGACTCCAATAATTCGAACCCATTTAGTCGCCTCTTACTATCACACATTGTCAAACGGTTTCTGCAGTTCTGATGACTCAACCCGTAAATGAAACCCCTCAGTAAAAAGTGGATTTTCAAGTAATATCTTGTAGTTAATGACAATGGTTAATTACAATTAAGGAATAAAAAACAGGCGAAATGTATTTTAATAGAAAAAAAGAATCCCTTAAGAACGTCAAAACTACAGAATCGAAAATGTTGCAGGTTCGGTTTGATTGAGTCTGTTCCTGAAGAGTGCTGGAAAGTGAAGTTACCGTCCGCGCCCCCCCTAGCACCGGCTAAATTTTAGCATGGTTATATTTGAAAAACATTCGCAGATGAGCTCATAAAGCGGTTATCATGGAAAATCGAAAGAGACAAATTATGACCATTCAACAGAGGGCTCATATTAACATCGGTGTTAATACGGATTGAAACGAGTTCTATGAATATATTTGACATACACAGGACAATAAAGTAAGTTTCGGTACTATTATGATTGAAAATATGCTATGTCTGACAACCAGTTTTGATTTAAATATGCCCACTGCTGTACAGCTATAAACAAATACGACTAAGTGTCAACAGTATGGCATTTTGTACTTTCGGTTTATAAGTATATAAATAATCTACTGTTTACTTTTATATATAGTAATCTATTTATTTTGTTGATAAACTCCAAACATCAATTCAATATTTGTTAACATGTTTAGTTTCTTAGCATAGGTTAGACCGCAAAACCATATCTGTTCTGTGGATTCTTACTATTGTGTTCGAGGACTGACTGAATGGCCGAAGAGTTGCGATTAAAGACGACCCATTCCCAATATGTTTTTTTGCCTTCATATTTCTAGGTTTTATTAAAGGGACATTATACTATTTTCTTATTGTCAAGCTGAGATTAAGTATTTGTTTATTTCAAAAGATTGATTATTGTAATGAGGATTGAACAATAATTGATACTTACAAATGTTTAGGATAAATTAAAACAACTGCTAATATGATAAAAGACCGTCCCTATCATTTTATAACGATGTTTCCAAAAAGTATATATAGCCATTTATGTGGGTCACGGGTAATTGATTACGCAGTTGACATTTGTTATAATGATATTGAAAGCGATTTTGAAAAAAAAATGTAAAGTTCTTTTGATAATAACTGATTACTATGATTTTTCTCTTGGAAGTGTATTACGGAGATACCATTTCTACACAATTTATACCTTAAAAATGTTTTACAATATTTTTTAATCATCTTTTATACCTAAAATGTTCACTCTTTAGTCTTTTTTTTCTTGAAATTAAGGATTTGTCTGTCAATAGATCCCACTGTATTTTGGATCTACATTGTAATCAAAGTAAATACAAATTAAATACAAGAAATAACAAAAACATTTTTCCTTAAATGGTTATAGCGTTATTTGTACATGAATAGTCAAATCACGGAAAGTAGTCGCGGTGCTGTCCACCGGTCGGCCTATTGAATTTCTCACTCCCAGTGCCGGCCATTAGTAAATACGACAGTCAGCAACGGCGCGATATAGGTTACGGGCAAAGTTTTAGCAACTTTCTTTCGGTTAAAGAAACGCATCGATACATGAAAGACATTTTTAGGTGGAGTCAGTTCTTAATGAATGAAAGATTTAACAACAGCATGTACCAGCCAAGGGGCTCATTTAGAAGATCTTAAGCCCAGTCACTTGAGAACTTGTCCAATCTCGAATGTTGCGATAATTTGCAACAAGGTAACCAGGACGTGATGCAGAGCTACAATTTCCGTAAGAATGGAGGGAATGCGTTTTCGATCTGCATAGCATGACTTCGGTATGCATAGCCCGATATTCGAAATGCTGAGCTCGTCATTCGATATGCATAAATCGACAATCGGAATATAAAGCTTAAACACACATTTGGGCATTCGAAATGCCATGCTCGACAATCGGTATGCCTAGGCCACTGGTACAAATAGCTCGAAATTTTTTTTGCCTGGGTCGACTTCCTCTGCAGGGTTTCAAAATTTTACCATTTTATAATAAATGTTAAATACCGCTTAAGCTGGTGTTAGGGACGTGGACGCAGAAGCTTGCACTTTCCAAACCAAGCCTGCAACATTTTCAATGATGCCGTTTTGGGCATTCTTTAGCGATTCTTTATCACTAATGTGTATAATACATAACTCGACATTTGGAATGTCAAGCTTGACATGGGGTTTTCTAGACCCGAATATTGATGTTTAAGATCGAACTTCTACAGACGTGGAGCGCAGTTTAAATATTGCAATTTGTATATAACAGCTTGTTTTAAACACGGACACATAGGTAAAAAGAACTTGTGGTCAACTTCTTACTTAGTACTTTCTTTAACCCCAAATTCAGTACAGTTAATAATTCTAAAAATATGCTTATCATACAAACATTTGAAAATTTAGTTGAACTACTTTTAAAAAAAAAAGAAATCATAGATGATAAGATCCATGTCAGTAAGTAATAATACAAAGCTGCAAAGTAGCTTGTTAAAGAATTAGATAGGTGACGCGGTTGTCCAAACAATTTTGTTGCAAGAACTTTCACAGCGATTAATATAAAAGTTACAATTAAATTTTTGCTTATCAGAACATTTTGTTACTCAGTTTAACTAAGTTTTTCATCGGTGCATCGTTATTAAATTTGTTACATGTTGTAGATCCAGCCATTTAAAAAACACATAAACGAACCGATATCCTTTTGCCTATTTAAGATTCATGGCACGTGCATTTTTCTCGTTAATCACCGAATTAAGAGTACTTCGGCAATGACTAAGAAATATTAACAACAATGACTTGCAATACAGATATCAAATTTTTTGAGAGATTTCTAATTAAAACATCGTTCAATAAAGCATTTAAAATTGCATTTCAAAATGTGTTCTTCTTTTAATTTTATTTAAAAATACACACGTATTTGACTGATGATCAAGGTCTTTCTGCTTATCAGAATTAAAAAGGTGAGGAAAAAAATCACGTGGAAGCTAGAAAAAGATAACAAAAGTTCAAACATGATTATAGGATAAAGAAAATCTGCACTGAATAAGCGGAAGTAGTGAAAACAAATTGTTAAGGTCTTGTTTCATATTGGACATGTATTAATAGAAGCATTTTGTGTTTAACAAAGACGCAAAACTGATATAGAAATTATGAAAAACAATTAAACTAGGTTTATAACGGCTGAATTGCTTTTAAAATCAATTTATCATGACGATGTCAGATCAGTAAGCTTACTCTGTAATAGAAATCTTACAAAAATTAAAATTGCATTCCTTTATAAAACGAAATGAAAATGAACTTACCTTTTTCTCTGGCCGGGAAAACAAGTAGAATCAATGAAACCCCTAAAATTCAAAACATACGTGATGTATATATTCAGTAAAAGCCTGGTTTGTTTTTTGTATTTTTGCAATAAAAAGTGGTAAACAAAGATATAAACAGCGGTTTTTATTTACTTGATGAATTCTAATATTCATCATTTCCCTCATGCGATTTTAAGGTGACAGCCATTATCGTGAAAAATATTTTTCAGCAGTCAAGAAAAAAGACAGCTTTAATTATCTATTATCAAAATAGTGATCAACATGTATCATTTACGAAAAAGGAATTATAAATATTATCTATTATTTCTTGTTATGTCATAATCATCAAAATGTACTCACAAAGAAACCTAGTTTGCATGTTCCCTTTTTATAATTCGCAAATCTACAAATGCTGATCAAACGAGTACTGTCCTGGGAAAACATGTGAAACTCTATATGACTTATAGAACATTGTGTTGAATAAGTTTGTGCAAAAAAATAATGATTTAAAAATATCTTGGATTTAAATTCTAATATCGTGTTGATCAATTGTAAGTGGGCTCATTTCAAACTTCTGTGATGTATTAATCTATTAAAATAGAAAATATGAACTTACAAATGAAATATTATTTTATATTTTATGTTTTGATTAAAATATATTTATCTTAAGTTGTGACAAATAAATGGACGTACAATTGCGCACAAAAACGTAAATAGGTTAACGTAAAAAATAAGTTAACAATTCTTGATAGTAATATAAAAATGTACTTACAGGTTCGTAGCCAAGTCACTTTTAAGTTTATGAAGGCTGATTTTCCGTATATATAGATAAAAATATGGAAGGCCAAAATAGTTTAGTAGTTTGTTGTTTGTGCTTTTTTTATCTAAAAGGCTAATATAATTTCAAGAGAAATGTTAGAATGAATACATTTACACAAAGGAAAACTTATAGAAATTTGATAAAAGAAATGTAAAAGATAAAACAAAAAGAGAAATTGTTTTCAAGTCCCTTAAGCTCGATTTCCTTTTATTTTTAATAATGTTTAAATTCAAATGCAAACATTGATTTTAAAATGTATAACTTATGGTGTTCTATTCAATATTTCTAAATCGTATTCGTTGCTTAATATTTACAGGAAACGTATTACGTTCACATTAATGTGCCATATTTCTTTTTCAAATGGCACGTGCAATTATTTTTTATATATGACCATAGCTGTCTATACAAGTACAGCTTCAACTAAGAGAAAGTTTCATGTTCATTTCATAAAAAAACACAGACAGGATACCGTTTGGCTGGCTTTTCTAGCAATATAGGCATATTCTTTAATGGCAAAACCTCTGCAATAACCTATTTAATTGAAACGTTTAGCGGACTTCGCCTTTTCTTTAATTGTTCTGTAAAACTTTCCATCATCATTAAATAGAAACAGCACATTTTATTGATGATTAATCAGGATAAATAAAACTGAATGCGTTGTCTCCAGTAAATATTATCATTCTCACTATATTTTCAATGCTAATTTCCCAAATTCATGTCAACCTTCACTAGAGGACGTAAGGTATGTTGTACTTTGTCATTATTCCTCATGTAAGGGGAACGGTGGTCTAGCGGTTAAGGTATCTGCCTCTCAACCCAGAGATCATTAGTTGGAGCTCTACTCGAGTCACGACCATGTGTCTTCATATGACACCAGTACTGGTTGGTTCCAGGAAGCGGACTCGAAAGTTATTAATATAAGTTGCAAGAACTTGTTTCGTAATCGAGCTTAAATAAATATGTTTAAACCAAATCCCTCATGTAGAGACTCAATCAAACCGGGTCTGCTATGTTCATGTTATTTTGTTGAGACTAATACTACGAGGGATTACACTTTTTAGGTGTTTTTAACTAAACATATAGTTTGACTTTTATATCATCTGCAGTGTGTATTATGAATTATACATAAGTAATGCAGTTCCCTTCGTTGCATTTTTTTATAAAAGTCTTAAAGGGGCGATTCCTCGGAAGCAATGAAAACAACAAATTGCATAACAATTTCAAACTCGGTCTATTTAAAAGAGGTATTCAATTTTCAAAATTTAATGCGTTGAATCGATCATCACGAAGGACAAGAAACACATAATAACAGTGAAGTGAAGTATGGGACAAATTTTTACTCGCTTTTTTCCTCGTCACGGAAAATCACATCTTTGTCTTAATCATAATAACATCAGCTTGGCAAATATTTTATCAGTATTTTCTCATGATTTGCTGAAGAAAACGTGATTAAATTATTGTTCCTGTTAAAAACAGATATGTAAATCCAATTGAAAACTTCCTGATGTAAGACATGACAAACTGTTCTGCGCAGTAAAAACGCAACATGGAGGAAATACAAAATGAGTACTGACGGTAGTGTTGATATATTTATTAATTTGTTTATCCAACCTTACAATCTTTATTCGATCATTTTAACAAATGAACTGAGCTTTAGATATTCTGTGCAATTACTTTTCCTTTACTTGTTGCAGAATAAGCAAGTTTACATATTATATGAAAATGAAAGATAGGAAAAAATCAATCTCAAATTGATTTTGTCTCGATTCAAAATTGCATCACTGAATAGAAAAAGAAAACAATTTACCATGAAAATATGTTAGCGATCTGGCCATTTGTCATTTGCTGGAACAATTTAAAATAGTGAAGTAACCTTTTAATGCTGAATGTGTTCATTTTTTTGCCTCTGAATACCAACATATTTTGAATAAAAATGCGATTTTCTTCGGTTTGACGAGGTGTTTAACCTTCTGGAATCTTTTTATTTACTTTTCAGTTTTTCGTTTGTTAGGATTTTTACGACACGTCAACACATAACTGGCCAAATCGTGCCGAATGCTATAATAGGCTTAAAATGTTATGTAAAACTTTGTAAATGACAATAGAAATGAACCAATTAGATCCTAGAATACAGGCTTATCTCTTTCAAATAATCAATTATGTTTTTTGATGGAATTGTATTAAAAAGTTCTTTGAGTGGATTTACAGAATAAAAACTATTACGGGCCTGTGAAAAATCATGACATTCAAGAAGAAAATGCTTGACAGTAAAATTTTCATTACAACCTACACAGAAAGGGGCATTGTCATTTGTAAGGAGATAAGAATGGGTAATTTTAGTGTGTCCAATTCGGCATCGAAGAAGAACTGTTTGATCACGGCGGTTTGACAGAGATAGAGATGGTGACACATCAAGAGATGTGTTTATATCGTGACGTTTG
>NW_026852959.1:0-41939 GCF_026571515.1 Ruditapes philippinarum
TGTGTTGTTGGGGAAAATGAACGTAGAGGTTGTTTGATGTTGAGGTAATCACTGGTGGTATATTAGATCCACAATAGGTTCCGATTAATGGATCTTTGTCAGTCATTCCATTGTAAATCTGTATCATAAAAATGATGTTATTGTAATAGCGTTAATTAAGCTCTGAACGAATATCAAAATAAGTAATCATATTCAGAATTAAATGAAGGAAAGTACATATAACATCAATAAACAAATTGTTGCTAACAAATATTACTTCTTTGCTAATAGTACTTTCTATTTATTTCAGTATGATCCTTTTCCATGTACATACTTGTATCATAATGAAAGAAAATTATATATCAATGTAAAAGTTCAGTTTCTATGTATTTAATCATGCAAGACAATGGCTATTGTAATTATATTACTGCGCACTTGAACTGTGCATGATTATCCGGGAAGTTATTCAAAGTTAATAATATATTATCCCTTATATCATGTGTATATTTATAATTCACTTTTTTCCAACCAATTTTGTTAATTCAACAGCCATTAAACCCCAAAAACACCTGATTTGTTTTGATAGATTAAACTTAAAATAACATTTGATATGTCATGTGAATCAATCTATTTGTTTATATTAAGTTTAAACACACTCGAATATTTATATGCCATTCCAATAAATCTGTTTTGATATCATATTAATTACATCATAATTATACATTACTTGCCATTTAAACAGTATGATACAACAGTGAATCTCAATTTCATCATGAAAATAAAGAAAACAGACCATTTATTCATACATGCTTACCCACAGTATCAACTCTATAAAACTACTCTGGAAGAAAGTGGCAAATGTTGGTTTTTGCCATTCCACTTTTTATATAAACAAAATAAGCGCAAAACCTTAAACACTCTATTTTAAATATCAGTGAACTGAGTAGCAATCTTTTTATAATTGAAGTGCACCATGAAGTTTAAACTTTTATTAAAGTTTGTATGTACATAGTGATAAGACAAACAAAACAAAACATTTTTTGCTGAGTTCCAGATAACCTTTAGTCATACCTTGACATAATCCCAAATACAGGGTCTGTTGAATTCATGTTCCAATTGAAATGCTGTAAACGTTAGTCGTATAACATTATTGTTACCAGCATCAATGACCAATTGACAGTCCAGGTTATGGTCATACAGCCCGTCACCGTCACTATCTTTAGACCGTAGCGAACCTTTTGCTGAGTTAAGTATACCACCACATCCATGACTCTAACCTTGAAAGTATTAAAGAACAGGGAGCTGTTAGTGGTCATTTTGACTTACTATTATTTCTCCTAAACTAAATACTACACTATATATTGATGGCAAAAGAAAAGGAATGCTTAAACGTCATATGACTTCAGATGTGATGTACATTAACCAAATGACGTCATGAAAATTAATTAGACTCAGCTTCATGTAGTTCAAAATGTATTTAATCAAATCTCTTTGAATAAGCGTGATTTGAACGGATAAATAGATATATTTTTATCCTTAAGTTATAGTATTATAATACATGTTATTGATCAAATTCCTGGTAACTGGGTATATAACTGCCTATTTGTGGGTATATCACATACATGTGATATCTGAAATGAGCCAAAACTTGATTTTCAGCTGTATTTAAGGTCTCACAACTGGATATTTTTATCAACTCAAATTTCAATGTGTGTTCCGCGGATTTGGTATACAACTGTTTTTTTATGATTTCATGCATGATCAATATTTTACAATAAAAACATACCCATAAAGCCCATGTCTTACATGATAATAAGTCAATAAAAGTTCTTTCGTCTAGAACAGTTGCATTTTATTATTCTTTGTCGGCTGGTATTGGTATGCGACTAATTTTTGAAGCATGACGGAGCACGTGACCTGTTTTTGATACATGCAGGAGCACGTCATCTGTTAATTGTAATTGGTAAATCAATGTTGTATTTTTTTCTGATAAATAAATAAAGTCTATACTTTATGCACATATGGTAGTTTCAAATGGGAGAGAATATTCAAGTGCAAGAAATAACAATAATATTATACGAATTAAAGTAAATATGATCATAGTATTGTTGTCTGCATCATCCAGACGTTTGCATCAGAAATCTCAAGTACGTGTCCAACTAATCGATCCTCTCCGATCTCCGGTTTTTGACGGTCACATCTCTCGATGGTATTTCTTTTATCAATATTACCGTTTTTGTTGGTCTATTTTTTGTTCAAATAATTTTGACAACAGTTGACCCTTTACCCTCATATATACAAGATACAATGCACGTTCGACCCCCACCCCTCTTTTTAGCCACAAATAGTGAAAAACTGCCTGTTTGGGCGGATGTGCCATTCTGTTTTGTGGCTTTGAAAGGGCCGGCAGCCCCCTTCATCGCCAAGAACATTTTGGAAATTTGACAGGCTAAATATGGAGCCAGGTCGATTGTAAGATAACGTGTATCTATCGATAAAAGTCTTTTACTCTATCTCAATCCATTTAGAAGTTGCAACACTTTAGTTAGTTTTGATGAAAAAAAAAAACATAATGATTGCAAAATAGTAATTTGGGCAATTTTTAGACGTCCTCCGATGCCATTGTAACAGGAAATTAAAGATTGAGCAAGCTGTTACAGATGCTATGGTTCAGGCAACATTTGTGCCAAGTTTGATCAGTACTGTAGCTTTTTTTCATAGTTTCATAGCAGTTTGAACTTGTAAAAGCAGGTTTGTTAATGAAAACGGCCATTTTTCACAAAATGCTTATGCGGTAAAGGGTTAAACGTAATATTATTTAACCCTTTACTTCATATATACGCAAAACAACGCACTTTTGACCCCCCCCCCTCTTTTAGGCCTCAAATAGTGAAAAAATGTCCTATTTGGGCCGAAAACACATGATTTTGTTTGAGAAATGTTTCTTAAGAAAGTGAGCAATTTTTCGGCGCCGCCCCCTATCCAAAAGATACAACAGAGGGTTGCCAGAAGGGGGATTGCCAAGGTCGATCCTACGGTAACGTGCAACCAACACTGAAAAGCATTTCACTCTATCTCAATCCCTTGAGAAGTTGCAGCACTTTGAAATAAATTTTGAAGGAAAACATCAAGGCAAAATAGTGATTTTTGGCAACTTTGAGATGTCCCCTCGTTGCCATGGTAAATTTAAGACTGGGCATGTCGTTACAAAGGCAATGGTCCAGTCAACATTTGTGCCAAGTTTGATTAGTATTGAAGCATTTTTCATAGTTTCATAGCAGTTTGAACTTTTAACAGTAGGCTTTTCAATGAAAACGGCCATTTTTCACAATATGCTCATGAGGGAAAGGGTTAATTGATAAAACTTTCCTCGCATGAAACCTTTTGAACTTTTGTCCGTTTGGAACAACAGTCGAGTGTCTTTTCTGAGATACAATGTATCAAAATACAGATGGGAAAAGTGCTTGTTATGGCATCTTTCAGCAGCAATGTGTCATGCCTTAAAGAGTTTGACAATTCATTATTTCTATATTAGAAATATAGCTATTTAAAAAGTTATAGAATAACTGACAATGATAAATAGCCAATTGTTTTGCGCTGACAGTGAAATATATTTACGCAAGAAGAATAAGACTAAAAATGAAATATTAAAACTAACATTTTTCCATTTATTAAATCTACATTTTTGAAGAATAGATATACAGTTCACTCCATTGATAACGAGATGGGTTTCAATGTGATTCCGCTATAAACGTACATTCTTCTGTATCAGGGTATTTTCCCTTTCATTTTATACCGTTTAAAATGAGATCGGGTTTAATGAGATATCGGTAACAACGTACATATATTGGCCGTCTCATGCATATTTGCCCGAATTTAAACGAGGTCACTCCATTGGCACGTTGTCCTCATCAGTTTTTCTACTTGAGAAATGGTCTGTTAAGAGGGCAATTACTGAGCAATTAGTGATCAATTATGTCAGCCTTATTTTGTCAACACTCCGGCTAAATTGTGTTAAAGGTGACGAAATATTATTAAAAAAAAAAACAACTTTTTCAGTAATTTACATGCATGGAACGGCTAATTTCTTGCATTGTTATTCGTTGTTTGTGAGAAATACACTGCATACATTTTGAAAGCGGAAATTTTAAATGTGTGAACATAATAATAAAAACGCACACAGTCAGGTGTAGTTTGTGTTTTAAATGATTTCTTAAGATTCCGTGATAGCTTGATAGCTGTAATTAATCATATATTTACATATATTTGATTTAAACAAATATTTTTTACGGTAAAAATTGGTCAAAGATAGAAATGACCGGGTTGAGTTTGTATACCAAGTATCATGAGGCTGTGATGTTATAAATATTTCCTACCATTGACCATCAATGTCAAAAATTAGACAGACCTGAAATAATTCCCACGTCATGGGACCATGTGTTAATGTTGTTTACCAAATACTGAAAGGATGTGATAAGTAGTTGCTGAGAAAAATGTTACGAAAATTCCAACCACTGACCATTAATATCGAAACTTTTACTACGTCGATCAACATGAAGTGGATGAGCGACAGACCTAAAAGGGAATCCAACGGTATGGGACAATGTGTTTATGCTGTATACCAAATATCAAGAGGCTGTTGCAGTTTTGGATAGAAAAACTAGACCAGACGAATTTGATCTAGAAAAAAAGTCAACTGTAAGCCTGCTGAATTATATCATGTACAAAAAAAATTGTTTCTGTCTCAAATCTTGATGAAGGTACTTGCTTATTAGCTCCTAAAGTAAGACGCTTCGAACGCCAACAGATTCTGCTATATAAAATGTTCAATCACCTATCTCCACAATATTTTTCCTCCATAATTCCCGACACAATAGTATAAACTTCAGTATACAACTAACGAAGTGCAAGAAACACTAGAATTATTTTCTGTCAAACCCAACTCATCTCTTATTCATTTTTACAATCTTCAATAAAGGACTGGTACAATATCTCAGTCGAACTAAGAAATTCACCATCACTGGCAATTTTCAAATAAAGATATTTAAAATATCCCTGCTCACTACTATGTAGATAAAAGAAGATATCAAAAATTACATAAGCGATTCAAAAACATAACAGAAAGTGCTTGTTGTATCAGTGGTGAAACTGCAAATACAGATCACTATTTCCTACACTGTTCCATGTATCATGATAAACACATGGTTCTTAAAAACTATTGTTAAGCCATAAAGACGAGAATAAAGATCATCAAGACAAAGGCAAATCACAACTGTTACATAAAATGCTTCATTCTACGGCGATAGTTCACGTGCGGATGATCTAAACGAAGCAAGTGTCTCAAGAATACACAAATATATACAAGACAAAAAACGATCTGATTTATGATAATATATTGTTTTAAAAAAGAAAAAGGACCTTTCGACTCCATAGCAGTAAAGTGAAATTCTTTGTTTCTTTCTCTCGTTTCCTATTACTTCTTATGTGTCCATTTTACTTTTTCTTCAATCCACATGCTCTAATCATTCAGTTTTCTCTACATATTCGGTAAATAGATAAAACGCTAGACTAAGCAATGTTTAATTTTTATTATTAATTATTTTATTCATTTCATTTTCATTTATTTATTTTGTTTCTTTTTTTAAATATTTAATTCTTATTTGTGCCTAACTTGAAATCGAACATTTATGAATCTTGAATATAGTTCATGAATAATTATTATTAATATAGTTTGTATACGTCGACATGCATGCACAAGTCGACATGATATGTCTAGTTTAGTTTTTGTATTGAATATTTTGTTACCATTTATATAGAAGTTGTAAAATACTGATTAAGAAGAGAGTTTTCAAAAAAGGTTTTAAAGCTGCTTGGTAAAGCCGTAAATTTTATTTTATGTACCTTCGGATGTAAATGCATAGATAACAGATAAATATTGTTTAAACTAATTAAGGCTGTAATTGCAGAATGAATGAATGGAATTGCAATAGGCCTTAATTTTGTCGCATTTGATCTAAACTTAAATTTAATCTCTCAGTGTTTCATACATAATACAAACAGGAAGTATATATACAACAATCATAATACAAAACAGCAGTAAATTGCAAATCATATAAAGAACAATCAATATAAAAAACAATTAGGTTGTTAATCTGTTGATCATACAATGCTTGTAAAATATCGTAACTTCGCAGATCAGAAATAACTCAAGTTAAGAAAGTGTCCTGCATTTGATAACTTCTGACCAGAAATGGAAGAGGGCTGAAAAAAAGCTCGGCCTTATTGACTAGGTTAAAAGATCGAGACCCTAGACGCATGAGAGAAATTTAACGTGGCTTTATTTGGTTTACCCGGAGAATAAAATATGCAACACAATGTTGGTATGTGAAGACAGCGATCGACTTAGCTCCATATTTTGACAGTGATGGAATATTGTAGCTGTGCGTTACAGGGGTAGAGCAGATAAGTAAGGTTTTGCTACATTCTGCTTATAGCGTTGACCTCTTTCCTGTGACTTTTGGTGAGGTCAATACATCAAAATTTGCCTTCGCTGTCGGGGGTTCGAAACCCGTAGTGACATCTGAAGCGCTGCCATTGCCACTTATATAAATATGCCCTTCGTAAAACTTTATACGTTATCAATCACAGATTTTTAAGATATATTCGAGTAAAAGTTTGATATGTCAAAAGAACAAACAACATTTCATGGTGTGTACCAATATGTTTTTCCCCTTTTTTGTTGAGAAAACTGCTATACTGAAGTGTTTCTTCATTAATATCTAGAGATTACTTTGCAAACAGAATGAGGAACAATATCAAAATATATAAATACATAAATACTAATAATCTTATAATTGTAAAACTAAGAACAATAAAGTGAAATTTATTAAAACAGTAAAAATTCCCCCATCAAACGCACAGGAAAAGCTTACCTTCTCATCAAAAATATGATTTTTGTAAACATTAATAAATGTGAAATATTAAAAAATAAATATATTTCTTACCTATAATATTTATTCCATTGAGGCTTATGTAGACCATGTATATTCGAAACAAAAACTCTATTCTCTCTTTTTTCTTCTCTTTATTAAATGTTTCGTTTAAAACATTTGAATTGCAATTTTTAAAAGGCAAATCAGTAAAATGTTGGATAAAGTATATGTGAACTAGGTTATATAGCCTATTCAATATATTTAAATAAAAGCGTCTTTTGTTTCTGTTAACACGCCAGTAGGCATTAAAAGTGAAAACGTCGAAATGCCTTTATCCTTGTATTATTCAATCTTATAGTATATTAAGGTAACATTAATATTCATTATGAGAAATAATAACGGAAGTAAATAAAATTAACCCCAAATCAACCATAATTACCGAAAATGAACAAGGAGGGACTTAAAATTCTTACTAAAGAAACAGAAGCTGACGCTAAAGTTACTTCGTTTCACAATGTTGAAATGTCCCACTGAGGTTCAAATGCCTTAAACAATTAATTTTGAATATAAATCATTTTGGAGACTTAAATCGAATTGATGTGCAAAGGACAATAATGAAATACATTCCTTATGAAATTCAAAATCTTATTTTGTGCTTATCATAACCCGATTTGAGCTTAAATTCGTTTAAACTGTTGTCATTTTAGGATCATCTTCTGCAATGATAAATAACTTTTCTGGAACAACAAAGTGAGTGAGTGCTCTCTGAAATGGTACATAAATAATGAAAATATTCTTCAAGTACCTTCATGTCTAGTAACATTAAAAAAGTCCTTTAAAGTGTCTTTATTAATAGTTCTTGTCAGGTATGTCATTGATTTATTTTCGTACTTTTCATTGCGACCATTATAATCCGCGATATTTTGGTTTGATTCATTATTTGTAAAAATTCGAGTTTGAACATTAAGACTTTTTATGCCAGAAAATGTCTATTTTGAAAAGTCTCGGCATTCGGCTAACTTTTTGTTATAAACAAGCCAGTAATTTCGCTAGATTTGTATAACGATAATGTCGGACCGTTACAAAATTAGTAAATAAAATATGTCTTTAATTTTGTGCAAAATAAATCATATTTCATCGAGTGTGCTTTACAAATAGTATTTTCATAAGTGGATGTCCCGTGTGAGAAAACTGTCATAAAGTTCATGAGAAAAAAAATACATTACACACAAACACACACACGTACGCACGCCCAAACGCACGCCCTAACGCACCCAAATTCACACACACAATAGAAATAAACAAATATATTTTCTTGTTTTATGCTTTATTATGATTTAAAGTCATATTTATTCGATATGAACTTGAATATGAAAGTATACTTTCCCACTGGTAGCCTCAATTTCGGACGAAATAGAGCTCAAAAAGAAATTCAGAAAATCAACGTTAGATGACGATGATATTATTAATTTTAAACAGAAATCATGAATAATATTTTCATAGATAAAACAAGCAAATGTAGATGGTGAAAAACTTTAACCATGTCGTTAAACAATTATCAATCGGACGGATGCGCGGGGGAAAAATTATTGTGTTCGATAAAGAGAGAAAAGTGTTGGAAATGTCACATAAAGGGCACCGTATCAAACATATAATGTTAAGTTCTAATGCAAAACTGATATTATTTTGATTAATTCGTTTCTTTTTACCGTATGCATAATAATGGAACGTGTAAGCAGTTTGATTAAAATAAATCAGGAGAAATTACTTTTGTGTTGATATAATATGTTTTATCTAGTAATAAGTGCAGTGTTAAGAAAAGTCTATCTTCATCTCAAAATGGTAAAAAAATAACAGAACTTATTCACAGATGATCATGGCCACTACAAGTTTTAACCCTTCTCCCTGGCAATGTCATGCTGAATTCAAACTTTGCAGATGAAACAGTATAAGTAAGAATTTCAAACCATCTGAAGGAGCGTTAATGAGACGGTCATCACTGAATCAGCTTCATTTCAATGCCCCCGTTCGATTAAATGAAAAGTGATATATATTTCCCCAATAGATTGTGTCCGGATAACGACAACTTATCCCGGAGTGCAAACAAAGTTTCACCATTAAAACTTTACGGTGCACTCCCTACCGTTCACAATTGAAATTAAAAACATTTTTGCAAGGGATATCTGAGAGATAGCGAAAAAAGAAAGCAAAAATTGAAGAAAGAAATGACCCTTCTGGGTTGTAAACTGACGCCACTGAGTTTCAATGTAGTTGACGGGAATTCTAGCCAGTCTGAATACTCATTAGGGGATCATACCTTAAATGATTTTGTGAGTACTATTATTATTGTACTTTTGGTTTTTCAAGTATATCATGGCATGATGTTATCATCGAGGCCATCGTGCATTCCTGTTTGTGGTAAGATTATCCAAATGTGCACCATGTAAGTTTGTTAATTTCTGAACTTAAGTAAGAGAACTTTACTAAACCTGCTACTCATGTCAACTAGTCTAATATAAACCACAGCGAGTTTGTAAGTGAAACTTTATAAAATACTGTCATTTAAACTTTTAAAGTTAAACGTGTATTCAACTGCTAGCATGATACAAACTTGATTTTCTGCTCATTGTTTACGAGTTCAACCTAGACGTAAAACATTGAAAGTGAAGAAGTTGTCATTTACGTATAAATGTACAAAATCTTACCATAAAATAGAAGGTAGCCTTAAATATTTCTTTTCCCCTTTTCCATCATGAAACTGTTTCCAAACTATATATATGTTGTTTAACATTATCTACCATTTCAGAAGTTTCTAGAATAAAGAATAATATAAATAACCATAGATATAAAAACAAGCTATGGTAATTAAGAAAAGTTTAAACTGATTTTTTAATTTTCCTAATGGAAATTTGATACATGTAATTATAATATCATATTCGTGTAACCTCATAAAAAAATCTTGAATTCTTTGAAAAAAAATTCATGTCAGTCTAGCATGATATGATAAATTCAGAATTGAAGCTACACTCATTCAATATCCTTTATAAATTAAATATCAATTGTGCAATTAAGAGTCTGATTTCTTACCTATTACCTTTTAACAAAAAATGATTGGTACCATTCGAGAAAATAACTAAAGAATTGCGATTATTTTTGCTCATGTATTACTTATAGTGCCCATTAGGGGTGTTCTACCTAAATAAACATAACGTTTAAAGAAAAAAAAGTAAGTAAAACTCTCCTCCTTCCTTTTACGTTTGGATCTTTTGTATCAGGTAAAATGACGATCACGCAATGAATAGAAGAAATACATTGTATATTGCATTGTATACTGAATTAAATTAAGTCAACCTTGTATGTAAATTAAGTTTAGCTGTGGAGAAGTTTAACACTGAGAACAATGTACTACTATTACGTGTGAAAAACACAATAATCGTGTTCAAACCCCACCCCCTTTTAAATTTACAAAATGATTATTAATGGTGTTATATTATACACCTTACCTTATTCATTTCATTGAAATTAACATGACAATAGAATATTACAAGGAAAACTGGTTATGTCAGATATATATGTCAGATATTGCATTAACATTTCAACGATTTAATGTAGGGTATGCACTAAGGGTGATCGCTACAACATCATCGCACTTTTTTTTTTAAAACAAACTCTTAAGTATGGTTTTGCTTCGTCTCTAACGCAATCGTATCAAGTTTTCTAAAAGAAAGAAATATTCCCGACAAGTTGTAAATACTTTGATATTTTCAAATAAAATTTAAATTACACTCAGCACCTACCTATAATTTACGCTTAATCATCTGCGATATTTAAATTTTTTGCTCCACTTATTCCCATATGGTAGAAAATTGAACATCATCAATATTGCGCAATTTCTTTATATGAACAAGCAAATTCAGGAAATTTAAATGAAAGGTCGGTTTTAGCCTAGAAGGGCTCGTTTTCTGTCCATGTTATTAACCAAATTACATATTAAAGACCTATTATGCCCTAGAAATGCTTTTATTTTTCTTTCTGAAAAGCTTCTCATTTTGTCCTGTTTAATTTTCCAAAATGTTTTTCATTTATCAATAAATTGAACTATATTTCGCTTCTATGGCTGTCTGTAAATTAATGCAGTTAGTAATTTAGTATTTTGTATTGAAGTCAAAATATTGCTTTGTTTACATTTTGCAACTTTTATGACAAACACTTTTTCATTCAGTGCACTTTTGTTCAGGTGATAAAAATCTAACACCCCTAAAACCAATATTTAAACACAAAATTTCATATTTGACTTTCTAAAAGATTGGAAAATATATTTGTGTCTGAGACATAGCGTGCCTTTAAAGGAAACAGTCATAGATTAAATGTTTTGTCTGCAATGGCAAACCAATTTTACAGACTGACATCTATCATATTTCTGCATCATGCATATTTGGGAAGGGGTAGGCATACAGTATCACCATATATTAAAAGACTTTGTGGGTTACAAACATTTCAAGAATAATTTCTAATGCTTAAAAATGTGTCCTATCAATGCTTATAAATATTCAGCAGAAGCAAGAATGGTGCTTTCTCACAACATAGCTCAATTTTCTACAAAAAATGAATTGTGTTCTTAGTTTGACTGTTTGACTTCAGGACTTCAAGTCCGAATGACTTTTTACAACTTGATATTACATGTCCATGACATTCGTAAATACCAAAAAAACTCTTGCTTAAAATATGTTGGGCTGCAAAAACCAGCGCAGTTCAACAAAAAAAAGGTCTGAGACTGTATTTTTTTTTCAGGAGCTGTTGCGTCTTCATCATCAGTGACTGCTTCAAAAAATAATGTTATTTTCCTCTGAGAGTAAATCCTGAATCATGATTTAAAATTTAAAATGTCCGAAATGACCAGTCGATGTTTTTACATCTTGTGACCCGTATATTATACATGTTAGTATATTATACATGTTAGGTTCTAAAATGTTATCGGATCGCCAAAGGATCGCCAAAGAAGGGGCGGAGTAAACTAAAAGCCGGCTATAGTTCTAATATAAAACACGGGGAGCGTTAATTGAAGGATGAATGTTTCTCGTGGGACTCGTTTCGAAATGGCCGGTTCGTGAGCCGCGAGGTAGTTAAAATGAATGGTTACCGATTTTTATCCGCCTGGCGCCTGGCATAGTGGTAGGAATTGGGAGGTACATGGTATGCAACCAAAAGGTGTTTCATAAGTCAAAATGGCTGGCCCTTTCAGTAGGGGTGACACTATAATAAACAAGACCTTTACCTTTTATAAAAAATCTTACGCAGAATAAATGCAGCGGTCGCTTACTCTCTATAAATTATCTAATATACAAACTATAGCATATATTTTGTGGTTGATGAATATGAAAATAAGATATATAGTTTTATCATTTTATTGTAAAAATATGCTATATATAGATTATCTTGTATTCCGATACAAGACATATATAATAAGGAAAATTTTGGGTTTATCTATAGTATATTCCTTACCACCCATACATTACCACCATACTATACTAAGCTACTTACATGTCCTGTCTGCAATCAACCTTAAGAAAAATTATTCTGATCATTTCATTAGCAAATAGCAGCATTGAATTCCTGTTTAAATGTTACTCCAACGCAAATACGATTTCGACATGAATAATATTTGAGTTGCACAAGATCACTAAATAAAGAAATTCAATAGCGTATGAAGTTTCACCTTTCATTTGTAAAAAGGGCCTACAATGAAAAATCGTTTATCAACTGCAGTTTTTCCAATTTTCCTAACAGAATTTAAATAACTAGACAAAAACGTTAATTTTCTCGGCAGTCGGGTGTTAATAAAAAACATGTATATCCATGTACAACCTTCTTGATCTCACAGACTATGAATCCTACAAAAACAGTGCTTTCATTGTCCTTGAAATATGTGTCATTTTTGTTAGTATTGTCATATAAATAATTAATATAATGGTATTCAAATTTATGACTGGTTATATTTGTGACACGTGATGTATTTTTGGATAGTGGCTGTTCTGTTCTGACTATAATACTCATAAAGTAATGTAAAGAGTGGTTGAAGTCAAATGCAGCAATATCCAAATTAACTAGATATGCAAATATGTTCTGCGATGATAAAATTGTTGTATCTTTCACTCTTAATATACTATTATCTGTAAGTCTTCTTATTATGTGTATTTCTGCAAATGGTGTTGATTGAATAATGAATGTTCAGTTAAATAAAAAATAAAATTGCTATTATACTGATGGCAACTAAGAAGATCTGGAAACACACATTGTTTTTTAATAACCCATTGTACATATGCTGTTTAGGCCATTTACATTCTATTCAACAAAAACATCAGCTATCTCCAATTTATTACTTTCATAATGCCCCTCCCTTGGAAGAAGACGGGGTATATTGTTTTGCTAATGTCCGTCTGTCGGTCTGTCGGTCCGTCGGCCTGTCCGTCAGTAAACCACAAGGTTTTCGCAGATTATTTTGAAAAACTATTTATCACAAAGTCTTCATATTTCACATAATGATTGGTCATAACAAGTAGATGATCCCTATTGACGTTGGGGTCACTAGGTCAAAGGTCAAGGTCACATGGGTTTTAAATATCAAAATGGTACCCGCTGATTATCTTGCAAAATATTCAACAAAAGTCTTCATATTTCACATATAGATTGGTCATAACAAGTAGATGACACCTATTGATTTTAGGATCACTAATTCAAATGTCATTAAAACAGAGGTCTTAGATGTTAAAGTGGTTTCCGCTGATTATCTTGATAAGTATTTATCACAAAGTCTTCATATTTCACATATTGATTGGCCATAACTAGTAGATGACCCTATTGTTTTTTAAGTCAAAGCTCAAGGTCGCAGGGGCCTCAAATATCAGAATGGTTTCCGCTCATTGTCTCGGTTACAATTAATTACTAAGTCATCATTTTTCAAATATTGATTGGTCACAACTGGTAGATGATCCTTATTGATTTTGGGGTCACTAGGTCAAAGGTCAAGGGGGCCTCAAATGTCAAAATGGTTTCCGCTTATTGTCTTGGTTATAATTCATTACAAAGTCTTCATATTTTACATATGATTAGCCATAAGTATTAGATGACCCCTTTTGATTTTGGGGTCATTAAGTCTTCACATTGCACATATTGATTGGTCATTATTTGTAGATGACACCTATTGATATTGGAATCTCTAGGTCAAATGCCAATGTCACATGTGTCTTAATTGTCAAAATGGTTTTCGCTGATTATCTTGCAAAATATTCATAACAAAGTCCTCATATTTCACATATTGATTGGTCATGACAAGTAGATGATCCCTATTGATTTTAGGATCACTAGGGCAAAGGTTAAGGTCACAAGGGCCTTAAATTTTAAAATGGTTCCGCTGATTATCTTGCAAAGTATGCATCACAAAATCATCATTTTTCACATATTGATTGGCCATAACTATTAAATGACCCCTATTGATTTTGGGGTCATTAGGTAAAAGGTCAAGGTCGCAGGGACCTCAAATGTCAAAATGGTTTCCGCTTACTCTATTGGGAAAAATTCATAACAAAGTCTTCATATTTCACATATGATTAGCCATAACTATTAGATGACCCCTCTTGATTTTGGGGTCATAAGGTAAAAGGTAAAGGTCGCAGGAACCTCAAATGTCAAAATGGTTTCCGCTTATAATTTTGGTTACAAATCATAGCAAAGTCTTGATATTTCACATATTGATTGGTCATAACTAGAAGCTGACCCTTTTAGATTTTAGGGTCACTAGGTCAAATGTCAAGGTCACAGGGGCCTTGAATGATACTATGAGCCATAATGTGTTTGCGACCAGCATGGATCCAGACCAGCCTGCGCATCCGCGCGGTCTGATCAGAATCCATGCTGTTCGCTTACAAACCCTATAACAGGTAGACAAACTGATAGCGAACAGCATGGATCCTGATCAGAAACTGTTTTCTTTTAACAAGTTATTGTACTCATTTTTTTTCAGTGTTAGTGTCCCTTTTTGTAAGGTAAAGCAAGTAAAGTTTTTTAAATCATTGAAAATTTGTGTTTTAGTGTTTTATGCATCAATAGTATGACATTTAACTGATATATAATTATAATTGTGTCATAATATGAATAAGGCACAGCCTCGAATCAAGCTCTTTGAAAAGAAATTATGCATCTAATACATATCACTATTATGACCATATTTATTTAACCGATCGGCGGTTGCACACATTTTAATACACATTTTATAATAACAATACACTAAGAACTGCACTCTTCAGGTCGAAAAATTCACTCAATTCTACCCTATTTTTTCTTTCGAAATACGAATAATTCATGTTTAGTACGATATATAAATTCAATCAGCCCGCCAGAAAACATAAATTCACCTAAAATCCAATTTACGGATTTATAATTCCATTTCGGGAAAAAAGATATCGTGAAACGGGAACCTACCGGAAAGTGATATTAACTTGGCTTCTATTTCAATTTTTTTCTTTATTCTATTGATAAGTTGTGTATAAAGTTTATTAGAAACATATAATTAAACCTAAAGAAATAAATAAGTTACAGTAAAAATAATATTTTTAAGGAGAATTCTAAGTTTCAGGGAAGATAAATCTGAAAATATTGGTGCTAGATATATGAAACGTGTCACATAAAATGTGGTTGATATCAAGGAACATATATTTGAAGTATGAAATATGATAAACAAGATCAACAAGGAAAGGCGGCGTTCAATGAACGCAACCCCCACATGACCCAGCAACAAGAACCAATGGCAAGGAGCCCAGGGGGACCCCAAACAAAAACAGGACAGGGCAAAGACAGAGCACGGACAGGCTAATCATTAAATGATAATTAATTTGTAACTGATTTGGAATTCAAAGAAAATAAAAATAGGCCCACAAAGGGGAAGGGGACAGGAGACCGGGGGGAGGGGATGGGAGTAATCAAAGAAATAAAAACTAGAGGCAATGGGGAAGATACTTACCGTAGACTAGAAAACAACAAGGGACACAAGCAAAAGTGTCACCAAAACAGTATGAAACAACATATGACATACATCTGAGGAACACAGTGGGGCGCCGCCTTGGAACGGTCAGCAGCATAATAATGACTGCTGGGGAGTTTAAACCGGTTAATGGTGCACCAAACCTCGCTCTTAGCCCCACCATGTTCCTATAAACGAGACAGTGTAAATAAAATGAATCCCCGCCAAGTGAAATTCTAACAGTTGTCATGGTTACAAAAGGTTAAATAAGTAAAACACTAAAATGATCATGTAGAAACATATAAAAGTAAACCCAATGACCATAACAAAAGTACTCAATGTCCTAAAGGAAGACAGAGCAACAAGAAAATCACCTACAAGGGCCCGACGAAGCAAGGCAGAAACGAACATTAAGACAATTCAGTCCCAAAGGGCTTTACGAACTATCCATCATAGAGTCTCCCACTTGGTCCGTCAGATGCAATCAAAAGAGGAAAGCGTAGTGTCCAACTGTAAAAGGGTTGAACACTAAACATGCAGTATGTCTTAAAATAGTAGGGTCATAACCTCTTTTAATAAAACGTTTAATGATTTTAGTAAAAACAGCAGAAAAATTACCATGACCCAAAATCTTACGAAGTTTGTAAATCACATCGCCATAAAAACCAGGCTGGCTAATCCCTTGTCGCAGAAGAGTTTTTAAATCACTATTGAATTGGAAATTAAATCAAAGTTACGATTGTAAAATTTAGTAAAATATTTCCGTAATTTATGATAGTGGTAGCCCTGTTTTAGAAGCTTGCTGGTAATAAAAATATTCCGCTCGTTGAAATCCTTTACGTTGCTACAAGCTCTAGCGAATCTAATTAACTGGGAAACATAAACCCCGTAAGATGTTGCATGGGGTACGTCTCCATCTAAATGTGGATAATTAACTATACAAAAGTCAAAGTCATCTCTTTTATCATAGATTTTCGTGTGAATAGAATTGTTGTTGATAGTAATATGAAGATCCAAAAATGATGTACTAAACTTTGACGAGTTCGTTTTATTAAGTTGTAGTTCATGCGGATATATGTCAGACACCATTTGATCAAAATAAGGATTATCTAAATTAAAAATATCATCAAGGTATCTGGAAGTATTATTAAATGCGACTATAACATCTTGTTGTTTATCTTCAGAGAGACTCAACATAAAGTCTCTTTCATAGCAGTACAAAAACAAATCGGCGACCAGGGGTGCACAATTAGTACCCATAGGAATTCCTATGATCTGTTTAAATAGGGTATTACCAAACCTGACATAAATGTTGTCTAAAAGAAAAGAGAGTGCTCTACAAACTTCGTCACAGGTCCACATAGTATAATGTTTTACAATACCGTTAGTAAAAAAAGCTTTGTTAGAATTACATGCTAGAAAGGTAACTTTTTCCCGTGCAAAAGTTTTCTGAATTAGGGAAATTAGTTTATCATTGATTAATTTATGTGGCAAAGTTGTTATAAAGTGTAGAAAAATCGTATGTACTGACAGTTGAAGCTTGAAAATTCTTAATTTTGAATTTATCAAAGATTTCACCAGAATTTTTAATTGACCAAAAGAGATGTTTGCCTGTGTTTTCATAGACTTTCTTTAGGGATTCTGTATTTATCTATTTTATCACAATATCTAATTACATGTGTTTTAATGGCAGTCAAACAAGACGTCAATAAAATAGAAAGTTTACTTGTAGTGCAAGATGTAGAATTAGCAATGAATCTAGCTTTGTAAGGTTTTTTTATGTAATTTAGGAATCCAAAACATAATAGGAAGTTTAAGTTCTTTTTCATTAATTTGTACTTTAAGATTTGAAATATTAGTAATATGATTGTTTACAATGTCTTTTTCGGAGGCAGAGGTTTTAGAATACGCATTAGTACTATTAAGTTCCTTATGCAAAACGTTAATGTAATGGATTCGTCATACAATTATAATATTATTAGCCGCCTTGTCCGCTGGCACCAAAACAAATTTTGAATGAAAAGCTAGAATATCTTTCTTCAGATGTCTTAAAGTAAGTCTTGTTTTAGGTGGCAAAAGATGTTCATTTCCACGATAAAAATTAATACGTGAATCAATAATTTTAAAGATGTTACGTTTCCATGTAACTAGAGCATTACTATCCGCATTTTCACGGCGACACCATTTGACCGAAAAATCCTCTATAGATTCAGCAATCTGACCACGACAAGCATTAAAATCAATTTCAGAAGGAATTCTGTATTTAGGTCCTTTCAAGAATAAGTTACGAATTCTTTTGTCTGCAATTATATCAAAATTACCAGTGATTATATGGCCAAAATCTGAATTACAGAATTTAGAAGTATTGCAGTCTCAAGTTGTTGGAGTATTAGACTGAATATCTAAGTCAGAAACCACTTTGTTGTAATTAAATATGATATTTCTAACAGGTTTCTTATATTTATAGCAAATAATTGGTATCTCGGTGTTTTTGAAGTATAAAGGAACTGAATTAGTGACACGTTTATCACGAAAAATACTTGGTAAATCGATGAAATCGATACCTTTATTAAGAAAGGTTACTTTTAGGAAATGCCTGTTGTGGTCAGAAGTGTTGTCGATATGAGGTCTTAAGACGTGCTGAGTATAACTTTGAATAAGATAAGCTGCTGTATATAAAGGATCTGTTTGAATAACTATATTATCTGCTTCCGCGTCTAAGATTTTCAGAGATGATAATGAAAGGGAAGTCAGACGTGATAACATTGCATGTTTACCAGAGTTCTTTAAGATAATATTTAAGTCGGTGACAGACAGTGTAATTTTAGATTTACGTTTGATGTTGCCATTTCTACGTACTCCGTGAGATCGGGATTTACGTTTACGAATATTCAGAATAGAAAATATATCAATGTTTGGATCTTTAGAGATGTTACCTTGTTGAAAAATATTGTCATTTAGGCCAAGTGGGAAAGGCGTTTGTAAGTTCTTGATCCATTTTAATTCTGCTAAGTGTCTAACTTTAACTTTAAAACTAGCGGAAGCATCAGAATCATAAATTATTTGTTCCACTGGTTGAATTGAAACATTTTTAAATGAATGACCATCTTTACGAAAATGTTGATATAGAAAAGTTGTAAATTTTGTGCGATTTCTCATTTTATAAAAATGTTCACGGAATCGAATTTTAAGAGAACGTCCTGTCTGACCAACATACTGTATGCCACACCCAGGGGTGTTTCAAGTTAAAACATAAACAAAATGAGTTGCCTTTCAGTCAATATCTGTATTTAAAATAATATTAAAAGTTCTCCCATTTACATTAGAGGTTATTGTAGACCTGTGCGATAAAAAGTTACAACATCCGCACCTCTTAGAATTACACTTATTAATAGAAGGATACACTCTAGCACTATGAGGATAATTAGTATGTGTGATATTATATTTCTTAAGAATGGTATGTTTTATAGGAGAAAGCCTAATGCGTAAAGAATTATTAAAAATATTAGAGTTAGTGGATCGTGGAATATAAAATGAATTAACAGATGAAAAGTTTAAAGGCGAAAGAACGACGGATGGTGTTCGTCTAGGTGTACTGTAATTTCTAATCTGTAAAGAATTAGTAGACGTAGAATGTACCCGAAGAGGTGAAAGAAAGTGTGTATTGTTTCTATTCAATGTATTCATAATTATATGTAGTAATAAAATGATTCCGTGTCCAGTGGGGCACCAACATTAAAGTAACGAGACTAGAATATTAGTGCCACATTGTACACAGAACCTGCAAAATGGTAAGATTAAAGAAAATTTGGGTATAAAAATAAAATAAAGTGGAAATAAATATAAACCATTAGTCTATGAAGGCTGGACATGGAGGGGGACACCGACACTGAACGCCGAACAATCCCTTGAGGATGAAAATATAACAACATTGATTGCATGTACGGGGAGACTTTTTACAGCCGCCACACGGCACAAACAACACGGTTGTGAGCATAAAATATGATAAACAAGATCAACAAGGAAAGGCGGCGTTCAATGAACGCAACCCCCACATGACCCAGCAACAAGAACCAATGGCAAGGAGCCCAGGGGGACCCCAAACAAAAACAGGACAGGGCAAAGACAGAGCACGGACAGGTTAATTATTAAATGATAATTGTTACTGATTAGGAATTCAAAGAAAATAAAAATAGGCCCACAAAGGGGAAGGGGACAGGAGACCGGAGGGAGGGGGTGGGGAGTAATCAAAGAAATAAAAACTAGAGGCAATTGGGAAGATACTTACCGTAGACGAGAAAACAACAAGGGACACGAGCAAAAGTGTCACCAAAACAGTATGAAACAACATAAGACATACATCTGAGGAACACAGTGGGGCGCCGCCTTGGAACGGTCAGCAGCATAATAATGACTGCTGGGGAGTTTAAACCGGTTAATGGTGCACCAAACCTCGCTCTTAGCCCCACCATGTTCCTATAAACGAGACAGTGTAAATAAAATGAATCCCCGCCAAGTGAAATTCTAACAGTTGTCATGGTTACAAAAGGTTAAATAAGTAAAACACTAAAATGATCATGTAGAAACATATAAAAGTAAACCCAATGACCATAACAAAAGTACTCAATGTCCTAAAGGAAGACAGAGCAACAAGAAAATCACCTACAAGGGCCCGACGAAGCAAGGCAGAAGACGAACATTAAGACAATTCAGTCCCAAAGGGCTTTACGAACTATCCATCATAGAGTCTCCCACTTGGTCCGTCAGATGCAATCAAAAGAGGAAAGCGTAGTGTCCAACTGTAAAAGGGTTGAACACTAAACATGCAGTATGTCTTAAAATAGTAGGGTCATAACCTCTTTTAATAAAACGTTTAATGATTTTAGTAAAAAACAGCAGAAAAATTACCATGACCCAAAATCTTACGAAGTTTGTAAATCACATCGCCATAAAAACCAGGCTGGCTAATCCCTTGTCGCAGAAGAGTTTTTAAATCACTATTGAATTTGGAAATTAAATCAAAGTTACGATTGTAAAATTTAGTAAAATATTTCCGTAATTTATGATAGCGGTAGCCCTGTTTTAGAAGCTTGCTGGTAATAAAAATATTTCGCTCGTTGAAATCCTTTACGTTGCTACAAGCTCTAGCGAATCTAATTAACTGGGAAACATAAACCCCGTAAGATGTTGCATGGGTACGTCTCCATCTAAATGTGGATAATTAACTATACAAAAGTCAAAGTCATCTCTTTTATCATAGATTTTCGTGTGAATAGAATTGTTGTTGATAGTAATATGAAGATCCAAAAATGATGTACTAAAATTTGAAGAGTTCGTTTTATTAAGTTGTAGTTCATGCGGATAAATGTCAGACACCATTTGATCAAAATAAGGATTATCTAAATTAAAAATATCATCAAGGTATCTGGAAGTATTATTAAATGCGACTATAACATCTTGTTGTTTATCTTCAGAGAGACTCAACATAAAATAGATAAATACAGAATCCCTAAAGAAAGCCCAACACGACAAAATTGAAAATGTTGCAGGCTCGGTTTGATTGAGCCTGTTCATGGACGGTACTGGAAAGTGCAAGTTACCGTCCACGCCCCCTAGCACCGGCTTAAGCAGAATTCAACATTTAAACATGAAATAGTAAAATTTTGAATTTATAAACATCCGCAGATGTGTTCATACGGCGGTTATCATGGTACCTTCAATGTGACACTTCCGTGCCATTCCATGAAAAGCGGCGTATGGTCCCCAAGTAATAAAAAGCGTGTGCCCTAAACGAGAAAACAATGGGCGGAACTAAATAAAATGGAATTTTGAAAGGGGATCAGAGGTTATGAAGCCTGCGTATCACAGATAAGACCTCAAAAGACAAATTTAAAAAGCAGGCAACATATCCTAAGGGTGATTCAACATTATTCAAGTAGGAATATTGGAACCACCCAACTAGAAAATGCCGAAAAGTTGAAACTAAAAATACCACAAGCACAGCAATAATGTCGTGCTGAACGATCTTCAAGGATCGAAAATATAACATCATTGATTAAATGTACGGGGAGACTTTTTACAGCCGCCACACGGCACAAATAACACGGATGTGATCATAAAATAGATAAAAACAGAATCCCTAAAGAAAGCCCAACACGGCAAAATTGAAAATGTTGCAGGCTCGGTTTGATTGAGCCTGTTCATGGACGGTACTAAAGTACATAAAGTCTCTTTCATAGCAGTACAAAAACAAATCGGCGACCAGGGGTGCACAATTAGTACCCATAGGAATTCCTATGATCTGTTTAAATAGGGTATTACCAAACCTGACATAAATGTTGTCTAAAAGAAAAGAGAGTGCTCTACAAACTTCGTCACAGGTCCACATAGTATAATGTTTTACAATACCGTTAGTAAAAAAAGCTTTGTTAGAATTACATGCTAGAAAGGTAACTTTTTCCCTTGCAAAAGTTTTCTGAATTAGGGAAATTAGTTTATCATTGATTAATTTATGTGGCAAAGTTGTATAAAGTGTAGAAAAATCGTATGTACTGACAGTTGAAGCTTGAAAGTTCTTAATTTTGAATTTATCCAAGATTTCACCAGAATTTTTAATTGACCAAAAGAGATGTTTGTCTGTGTTTTCATAGACTTTATCACAATATCTAATTACATGTGTTTTAATGGCAGTCAAACAAGACGTCAATAAAATAGAAAGTTTACTTGTAGTGCAAGATGTAGAATTAGCAATGAATCTAGCTTTGTAAGGTTTTTTATGTAATTTAGGAATCCAATACATAATAGGAAGTTTAAGTTCTTTTTCATTAATTTGTACTTTAAGATTTGAAATATTAGTAATAATTATGATTGTTTACAATGTCTTTTTCGGAGGCAGAGGTTTTAGAATACGCATTAGTACTATTAAGTTCCTTATGCAAAACGTTAATGTAATGGATTCGTCATACAATTATAATATTATTAGCCGCCTTGTCCGCTGGCACCAAAAACAAATTTTGAATGAAAAGCTAGAATATCTTTCTTCAGATGTCTTAAAGTAAGTCTTGTTTTAGGTGGCAAAAGATGTTCATTTCCACGATAAAAATTAATACGTGAATCAATAATTTTAAAGATGTTACGTTTCCATGTAACTAGAGCATTACTATCCGCATTTTCACGGCGACACCATTTGACCGAAAAATCCTCTATAGATTCAGCAATCTGACCACGACAAGCATTAAAATCAATTTCAGAAGGAATTCTGTATTTAGGTCCTTTCAAGAATAAGTTACGAATTCTTTTGTCTGCAATTATATCAAAATTACCAGTGATTATATGGCCAAAATCTGAATTACAGAATTTAGAAGTATTGCAGTCTCAAGTTGTTGGAGTATTAGACTGAATATCTAAGTCAGAAACCACTTTGTTGTAATTAAATATGATATTTCTAACAGGTTTCTTATATTTATAGCAAATAATTGGTATCTCGGTGTTTTTGAAGTATAAAGGAACTGAATTAGTGACACGTTTATCACGAAAAATACTTGGTAAATCGATGAAATCGATATCTTAATTAAGAAAGGTTACTTTTAGGAAATGCCTGTTGTGGTCAGAAGTGTTGTCGATATGTATAGAGGCTATTCGTTGCCAAAAATCCAGCCTTTGAAACTTGACAATGCATACTTCGGTTCTACTAAACAGATTAGTAAAGATCTAATTGTCGATCCGAGAGTTACATACTGCACTGGTATTAAGCATTTTGATTATCTCGATTTGATAAAATGAAAGCTGTTAACATGCAACTTAGATAAATTGCAAACTGTTTTTATAAATGTATAACTTCAAATTTGCGACATGTAGAAATGTAAACGATAAAACGTACACAATACGTTTAATGCTGTGCATCATGACGTTGAGAATGTAACTGCATCAACTTGACACACTCAGGTTTACAACACCACACTTTACTTTTACATTCTAACGCGATTAACATTTGTAAACGATTTTGCAACTTCCATACATGGAATTATCACGGAAATAGACGAAAATTAATAGGCGGAGCCAATTTCACGAAAGCAGAATATAAAGAGAGGTAACTCTTGCGGGTACAAAAATATTTCAAATTATATAGAAACTGTTACATCACTCTTGACTTTGAACATCCTCTGATTTTGTTTAAACGTATTCTAGTACAGGATATTCAAGTTATACAAAATTGTTTAATATATAATGTAAAAATGTAACAACGTATATACTGATAATGAGCATAATAATATGCAAAAACTAAAGTTGGTGAAATAACATAAGGAAATGTTTCCCATATATAATGACACACACCACTATACTTTAATAACAATGATAGGGTTTTGTGAGCCACGGCAATACTCTTAGGCAGATCTTTTTTTTACCTTCAGCAAATAGTACTAGAATGCGATACATGGAAGGCACTTTTGGCAACACCAATAAAGAGAACTGAACAATAAGCTTGTGCCTTCTTTCTTTAAAGGACTATGTTGGGTTGTAGAAAAACTCATATATTTGACCAAGTGTATAACCATGAAACAATGCAAAGTTTACTATCGATAATTCCGTTGTATAACCAAAACTTGTGAATTTGTCCCATATTAATGTTGAAATAAATATTCAGTGTATCCTTGCAACTCTGTTTACCTCCATTGGGAGGTATTTTGAGTCATAGGATGTGATTTAGCCTTTTATTGTTAAATATATGTAAGCTGGCGTAGGTTAAGGTCTTTTTATGCATTGTGCTGAATCAATAGCACCTCTAAAATATGTGTATACATGCTGTCATTAGCTGTTACCTAGATTTGCTGTCTAAATTTGTTGTCTATAATGATCAAAAACAGAGAACTATATTTCTGTACATGAAATACTACACAGAATATTTATTAAGTTTTGTAAGTAATGGCTTTCTAAGAGATAAAATAAACAAGGTATACATAAATTGATAATCAACATACATACATTTGGACTCATTTAAATTTTACTTATTGAAAAACAAAATGGGAAAATTGGAAAATATATGGTAAAAATAAAAAGTTATGTACGAAAGGGTACATACAACTTTGGTTATAATTTTACTATTGTTAAAAGTTTTTTTTCTTGTCAAGTCATACGCTAGAATTAAGGTTACTAATATAATAGTACTACTAGGAAAGACAACAGCCAGAATTTTGTCTGTATTAGTAATAAGTCGTATAAAAATCTCTATCAGATGTTGACTTGAAAATTTGAAAGTGGTAAGGTAGCAGCTTAACTGTAAATGTTACTCATTCCTATGCAAATTGGAATACCATCAGTGAAATTTATTTGTCGTTGAATATAGTCTTTTCAATAGTTTTCACTTCCTTGAAAAATATTTAACCTCAGACAGTATGTAACCTGGTGATTTTCGGGGTTTTTTTAAGTTTCTTTTTCCAGGAAATGTGGTGTCTACAACGTTTTAAAACTTATATGCCTATTTTCCTTTTAAGTCCGCTGATGTTGATTGTAGGCAATCATGCAAGTGAATTATGTTTAGTAACTAAACACCTAAAAGGTATGATAAACGGAAACTACGCCGTTTCTTGTCGCCGACGGTAAATACCGAAAATGAGCGGAAAATACGTTTATTTACGATGATTTAGTGGGCGGGAAAATGGGCGGAGCTTATTTTATCTCCTATTGAAAAACGTGTAAAGCTGGATTATGCTGATCTGAATCATGATGGTTCGACAATGTAAAGCTAAGAATGTAACTTCTGTTTTGAGTATTCGAACACTTGGTATTGCTACTATCAGTTAATGTTTTGTCGTTTAACAAATTGTATTTTGTTGAAATGCATGTTTACAATGTTAAATCGGCAAACTCAATCCAAGTATGCAACATTGGAGTTTACATACAAAGAAATACAATTGTATTTTTTCCATTAACAAACTGTTCAACTCAGATCAACAAGGCTGGATTTTTGGCAACGAATAGCCTCCATAGATATGAGGTCTTAAGACGTGCTGAGTATAACTTTGAATAAGATAAGCTGCTGTATATAAAGGATCTGTTTGAATAACTATATTATCTGCTTCCGCGTCTAAGATTTTCAGAGATGATAATGAAAGGGAAGTCAGACGTGATAACATTGCATGTTTACCAGAGTTCTTTAAGATAATATTTAAGTCGGTGACAGACAGTGTAATTTTAGATTTACGTTTGATGTTGCCATTTCTACGTACTCCGTGAGATCGGGATTTACGTTTACGAATATTCAGAATAGAAAATATATCAATGTTTGGATCTTTAGAGATGTTACCTTGTTGAAAAATATTGTCATTTAGGCCAAGTGGGAAAGGCGTTTGTAAGTTCTTGATCCATTTTAATTCTGCTAAGTGTCTAACTTTAACTTTAAAACAAGCGGAAGCATCAGAATCATAAATTATTTGTTCCACTGGTTGAATTGAAACATTTTTAAATGAATGACCATCTTTACGAAAATGTTGATATAGACAAGTTGTAAATTTTGTGCGATTTCTCATTTTATAAAAATGTTCACGGAGACACACATATATTAGTTTAGACACATATTACCATATTATTCATATTATTTTATAAATTCACATTGTGGTCAAGTCAGTCAGCCAGCCTAGATATATATTTAGTCCTTACTTAAAATAAAGAATTAACATATAAACATCATTAAATGAAAATACCCAAACAATATATGAGCCGCGTCACGAAAAAACCAACATAATGTGTTTGCGACCAGCATGGATCCAGACCAGCCTTTGCATCCGCGCAGTCTGATCAGGATCCATGCTGTTCGCTTACAGACCCAATAACAAGTAAATAAAGTGATAGCGAACAGCATGGATCCTGATCCGACCGCACGGATGCGCAAGCTGATCTGGATCCATGCTGGTCGCAAACCCATAATGTTGGTTTTGTTGTGACGCGGCTCATATGTATTTACATACCATTTGTCGACCAGGTCTTGCTATTTATAAACAATACACCGTTGTCAGTCTCCTCTGATTCTTATTGTGCTCTATAACTGTAAATGTTTTATCATTTCGTCTTTACTTTATACATGTATTTCATTTATCAACTCTATTTATTTGTAAAGTTGTTGGTCGCCCTTACTTTGTTTGTAATGCCCTCTAATTTATGAGTCACATACATTACATTTTTACTTTGTAGTCATCTCGTAGTCATTTCGCCTTAATCTTATGTCAGATAGACCGTATGTTCTTCATTTATCTATTATAATTGTGTATAAATTGGAATCTTGCCTGTATTAGATATATATTAGATTGCATTTTTCTCATTTATTATTTATGTATGTGTGAACCGTGATCAGCCCGCATTCATTTTATACATGTTCGACTATATGCTTTGTATTTATCAATTATATATGAGAATATAGTTGTCAGCTCGCCTTCAGGTTATACATGTTAGATTGTATGCTATTGAATTATAAATGTGTATATAGAGGCCAGCTCGCCTTCACGGTATACATGCTAGACTAGACTGTTTGTTTACATGTTTATATGTCTAAATAATTGTCAGCTTGCCTTTACCTGTGTACATGTAAAATTCATGTTCTTCGTTTCTCAATATATATGATTATAAAGTGGTCAGCTCGCATTAAGTTTCTACTTGATAGGCTGTATGTTTTTTATTTATCAATTATACATGTGTATATACTGGTCAGCTGGCATTTACTTTATACATGTTAGACCGTATAATGATCCTTTTTACACGCGACGTCTTAGTGTCACTGTCTTGTCAAAAACGCAAGTACCTTACAAGGTTGAAGCACAAACAACCTAACATCCTCGTTGTGGCTCTGCTGCTTCGTCTTTCCTTGCTAATTCATTGAAAACTTTAAAGAACGCTTGATAAAAATAAAAAGAATCTATACATTCTATATCATCAATAAAATATAATAGAAGATATTCAATAAAATAGGAAGGAAAATGGAAAATCATGTTTACTCTTGATCATAGAAAGAACACGAACAGCACTGAGTTTAGAAACAAAATATGATATGTTTTTATAAGACATTGAGAATGAGGGTAAAACTTAAACTGACATAGCAAATGATTTTTAAATTCGTAAGGGTATAATCTCGGGAATCGTGTCTAAAAAAGAAATAAATAAATTGACTTATGGTTCCTAAACAAATGCTCTTCAAATGGGGGACGATGGTTAACAATCAGTTCGTTATTTGTAAATCTGTTTGCAATAAACAAACTCCTGATACAAGAAACTAATTCGCTATATTCTTACAAGGAACTCCGGATATAAACAACATATTTTGAATGTCCCAATGAGTTCGTAATTTAGCGGAGTATACTGCATAAACATATCTTAAGCTTGTTTACGTGTTCTATAATTTGGCCCTATCTATATAAATGTAAAGTGACTATCATATTAATAAATGTCAATTCACTACAAATATGAAATGTCAATTCACTACAAATATGACTTTTTACTTAAGGTCCTTTTGCGACAGATATGCTAGATGGGCCATTCAAAAATATGTTAACAATGATTGCAGTTCATTTCGAAATGAGTACGCTATGTTATTATTTCATAAGACACATTTCATACGACATTTTGGGGAAAACAACACTGTTGAACGAAATAAATAGATAAACTAGCATGACAACGGTGAATTGCATAAAAACCTTAAAATCAGTCTCAGTAGAGTATTAACTTTCGATGACGAACACTGATAAAGAATCTATGGTTATACAAAGTCTGGTCATATATTTAATGATAACAAATATTTAACAGAAACTAGGACATATTACAGATCAGATACTTTAGAAAAAAATAAATGTGTCTGTACAATTTATACATGTTCATTGAAGTTAGGCATTTCCTTCATTGTTATAACATATTCATTTATGTTATTAAAATGCAAACATTCGACAAAAAACAGGGTAGCACTGTATTCCCGCGGGCATAAAAAAAAATCAGAAACAAAAATGACAAAGACAAACTTCCTAAATGATGTTTGAAAGTTCGGGAAAAAGTAACAGTTTATTACTGATATTTTTTATTGTTATTTACCGAGTGTTAAGATAAGCGATATGTTTTCTACATTTGAGTGTTGTGTTGCATTAACAAAATTTTGAATAATACGCGGAAGGCTATAAAAATGGCGGATACATCGTTGTAAAATAATGCACGCCTCCTGTACTTTTGTTTACATTGAACATATTTCAAAAAGTGTTAAGAATTTAGACATTTATTTATATGAGCTGCTTACAATGTCTTTATTTTTATTATTTATTCTCTACTTGTTGCGAAATCCTCATCATTATTAATGTTCAATATTGGCGTTACAAAACCTGTTTCATAATATTATGTGTATCCATACTTGTATTTGGATATAAAACATAGTAACATTACAAAAATACATGTTACAACTCATCATGATGAGCGACCAAACAACTATCATGTACGTACTCTGCCTTGCACCCTGTCCTATTTTTGTCTGGGATCCTCCAGGGCTCCTTGCCGCTGATTTTTGTTGCTATGTGGTTTTTTGGTTGCGTTCATTGAACGCAGCCTTTCATTGTGGATCTTGATTATCATATTATATATATAGGAACATGCTACATTTATAAATACCGTCTCTTCATTAGTTGCTGACGTGTAAGTTATGATAATAAATTTTCTGGTTGGTACTGGTTGGTTCCAGGAACGGATTCAAAAGTGTGTCTATAATCTTAAAGCTTCCTTCACAATCAAGCTAAAATAAATTATGTATAAACCAATCATTTTTCAGGTGTCAACAGCCAATCAGAAAAAAGTCACCACACAAACAATATTTTATGGACAGATGAAAGACATGTGGTTACCTAAATCAAATTCCTTTAGTAGTTGCAGGTGATATGTCTTACCATCTATGTGATTGAAACTTCGTATTGTTAATTCCTTCAGGACCAGTGTTCAGAGGCGAGCAAAGCTATTGTACTATTGAACTTTTAGCGTGGACCGGATCGCGTACCCATTTTTATTTTAAATGTCCATAGACTCGTTATTGTTATAAAAAAATCACTGTATGTAGAAGATATGTTTCGAGATTATTCTCTTGTAAAATTGTGCATGTTTATTGAAATTGTGAACAGTAGAACTGAAGTCCTATTTCTTTTAAACAATCCTCGTATATCAAAACTGCAAAGTATTTATCTTAAATGCTCACGAATTTGCACCTGATGGTGAAATTTATGCCACGTTATTCATTTCAATTTCAAATCAATATCTAATTACAATTTCCATCCGCGAATGTAAATGAATATTCAGTTGAACATGCAACTAAAGCTACGTAGCATAATATTTACAAACAAGAGGGCCATGATGGCCCTGAGGTCGCTCACCTGTATAAAGGCACCCGGAGCGGAGCCAGTTTAAACCCCAGGGCTTTTATTTGAACAAACTTGGAAGACACCCATTAGAAGATGTTTCACGATGTTAAGTTTTTACTACACACATATAATGAAAAACAACGATCTACCCCCTCCTCCTGCCTCCCCCTGGCAGGGCCAATTTTAACCAAAGGGCTTTTATTTGAACAAACTTGGTAGACACACATAAGAAGATGATTCATGCTAAACATCTAAGCTCTAGCTCATTGGGTTTTTTCAAAGAAGATTTTTAAGTTTTTGCTATACAAATATAAGGAAAATCAATAACATCCGGGGCGGGGCCAATTTTGACTCCAGTGCTTTTTACACATATAGTTAAAACCAATGACACACCTGGGGCGGGGCCAATTTTGACCCCAGGGCTTTTTTAAAAAAAAATCTTTGTAGACAATTACTAGAAGATGTTTCATGTTTAATATCTAAACTCTAGCTTTTTGTTTTTTTTCAAAGAAGATTTTTAAGTTTTTGCTATATACATTTAAGGATCAATAACACCCGGGGCAGGGCCAATTTTGACTCCAGGGCTTTTATTTGAACAAACTTTGTAGACACTCACTAGAAGATGTTTCATGCTTAATATCTAAACTCCAGCTATTTGTTTTTTTTCAAAGAAGATTTTTTAAGTTTTTGCTATATACATTTAAGGAAAATCAATGACCCCCTGGGCGGGGTCAATTTTGACCCCAGGGCTTTTATTTGAACAAACTTGGTAGACACTCACTAGAAGATGTTTCATGCTAAATATCTTAGCTCTAGCTCTTTCGGTTCTTTAAAAGAAGATAAAATTTAAGTTTTTACTATATGCATATAGGGAAAATCAAAGACCCCTGGGGCGGGGCCAATTTTAACCCCAGGGCTTTTATTTGAAAAAAATTAGTAGACACTCATTAAACGATGTTTCATGCCAAATATCTAAGCTTTAGCTCTTAGGATTTTTTAAGGGAAGATATTTAAAGTTTTTTCTTTCGGTTGCCATTGCAACCAGAGTTCTGCATGGAATTAAATTCTTTGAAATTTTTTTAAAGGTTACAACCAAAGGAACATTCCTTTGAAGTTTGGATGGAATTGGCTTAGTGGTTTATGAGGAGATGTCATTTGAAGTAAAAGTTTACGGACGGACGACGGACGGACGGACGCCGGACGAAAAGCGATCACAAAAGCTCACCCTGTCACTTTGTGACAGGTGAGCTAAAAACTATAAAATCCGTTTTGGATAACCCAAAACGATTAACAAGCTTTCAATTAGAAACAGAGTACACAATTGCTGAATATAAATAAAGGACAAACTCTAAAAAAAGGTGTCACTATTTCAATTTCATTGTGATTATTAATTGTCCCGTGTGGCAGATTTATTGGTCCCCTACCGATTTCACCGGAGGGGACTTTAGGTTAACCCTCCGTCCGTCTGTCAGTCCGTCCGTCCCAAAAACTGGATCCCGCGATTACGCAAAAAGTACTGAACAAATTTAATGAAACTTGATATATGGATAGATGGCAGTATGGAGATTATGAAAGTCTTTTTATTTTCTTCCTATGTAGAAAATTCTGGTTGCTTTTGCAACTAATAGTCTGAAAATATGGCAAATTTAACACATAAACTGGATCCAGTGATAACTCAAAAAGTACTAAAAATATTTTAATGAAACATGATATGTGGATAGATGGCAGTATGGAAATTATGCACGTCTTTTTCTTTTCTTCCTATGTTGCTATGACAACTAATATTCTGAAAATATGGCAAATTTAACACATAAACTTGATCCAGTGATAACTCAAAAAGTACTGAAAATATTTTTATGAAACTTTAAATATGGGTAGATGGCAGTCTGGAGATTATGCACATCTTTTTTTCATGTTCAAAATTCTTGTTGTTATGGCAACAAATGGACTGAATTTCAAGATTTCTGATTTAAATTTTTAAGCTTTTTCACTAAAAGTTCTTTATTTCTTAAGGTGTTTACTTCAAACTTGAAATATAAGTTTCTGGTCATCAACCACATCATATGTGACAAGGTTTACAACTCTAGCACAAAAATTATCAGAATTACCTCCCTTGAACTTAGAATTATTATGAAAAAAAGTTGTATTTTTTAAATAACTTCTTTATTTCTTAATGTATCTACTTCAAACTTCATATATATGTTACTTTTTATCACTCAACATTTTTGAGAAGGTTAAATACTCTAGCAAGACTATTTTCAGAATTATGTCCCCCCTTGAACTTAGATTTTTTTCGAGAAATTGGTATTTTTTACTCCAACTTCTTCATTCCTTTAAACTTAAAGTAAAACTGACATCATATATGACAATGTTCATAAATCTAGCATCTTTATTTCAAGAGTTATTTTCTCTTTAAGATTTTTGCATTAAAATATGTTATATTTTGGTAACAGGGATGTTTGAAAAAATAACTTTAATGTCTCCTTCAGTCTGTCTGTATGTATGTCTGTCTGTTCATAAAAACTGTTTCCTGAGATCATTTTAAAGATTTTTCCAACAAATTTACTTAAAAAAGAGAAAAGTTGAAACATTAGTTATTCTTATTCATCCTAAGAAAATTGGACCTTTTGATTATCTGTTGTATAAACATAATTTCCTTACTAGGCAGGGAAACTTAACACATAACTGTGATATAGACAAACTTAGAACTCAAAAGATTTAAGTTCATTCATGTCTTTCATTCATTCAATAATATAATTGAATGGCCAATGGCCCGTCAGATTGTTGCTGGGGTTCTAACCGGTAGGGGACTTATGGATTGCTTGCAATACTATGATAATTGCTTGTTTTAAATGTAATATTGTAACAACCATGGCGAAAAAGAATTACATAGTTCAATCCTAATATTACTACCTTATTATATATAATTCGATATAGTCACTATGATTGTTAGTTCATATGTATACTATTTTTACGCCACCAAAATGCCTTTGGGATACAAATATTGCAATTATAGCCAAAGTCCATATTATTTCTAAAATAAGTTCCATATTTTAAAAACAAAAATATACCGAGGCACACACGCCATCTATACAACTGGTATTTGAAGTAAAGTTGGGGTTGTCATTTTAATTAAACGAAGCTTATACTATTCTACACCATTTCTTCAAATTAAAATTGAGAATTTCTTAAAACTATTCATTTAAGTAGAATATGATGATAGAAAATTGGTGTGCGAAATCAAAATATATTTGCGACAGGTATTCATTGATTGAATGAATAATTAATTTATTTATTTAATATACATTTGTTTGTGTTATTTGTTAAGTTGCAAACAAACGCTAATATGTGAACGAAGTTGTGTAGCGTTCAATACATGGTCTTCTACTGTCAATGTTGTGTTAACCCTAAATCTGTTGGACCTATATCAAACAACATTTCTATAATGTCCCTAACATTTGTTTGATTTATTTTGGCAACACAATAAGTACAAAGTGATGACATTAATACCTCATTTTATTAATCTATTACATTAATACCTTTCTTTACTATTTGAACTCTAATGTAATCACAATAAGGAAATCGAACTTTGAAATGATTTCGGTCATATTGTGTTTATATCTGCAAACATGGTGTCTAAAAGTCAATATATTCTCGTATGGACTATCCACTTAACAAAGCATTGTTTCTTATAAAAATTGGATACATAACGACAAAACATTACCTGATTTTATGTTTTAATCTGTATTTGTAAATACATAAATGTATTAATACAAATCGTTTCAGCCAGAATTAGGTTGTAATCACGCACTACCTTACCCAGCCTTTTAATGTGTTAAATCTTGGTCAGAACGACATACATTATCCGATTTTTATTTGAAATCAAGGACGGACGATATCTATTATGCTTAAGAATGAATGACACGCTGTAATGATTTTTTTTCAGTGAAGAGCAATTACATGCTTTGTTATTGTATCACCGAACAAGTCGCTTGTAGACCATCGCTCAAGTGTCTTTCATTGCACATGAGTGAGTTTTAATGTACATCTTGTCACATTCAATAAAAAATGCTATCTTTAATTGTATATCTTATCTTTAAATTAGACAAATCTTATCAGGGAAATTGGCAAATAAAATATTTAATATGCCGTAAAGATATATTACAAAAACTAATGAGAAAGAAACATTAGATATTTTCAAGACTCAAGCATGTAAATAGCTAAAATAACTAAGCTAAATGTATGTTAACATCGCCGTGTCTCACTTTTCTCTGTTCTTAATAAATGTACCCGTTGAAAGGGTGATTTAAAAAAATCATTAAAACACGTTGTTTTAAGGATATAATCTAAAATCGATTTAATTTCATAGACGATATATCGTTGATGAACACTCATCAGCTGTTTATTCTGTATAGATATAGGAATTTCGAAAATGCCGAGTATTGGATTTTATTGGATTGTACACCAAGGCCTTGTATTGTTCATATTTTATTATAGAAGGGCAGCGCAAGCTGTTTAATATTACGTGTTGCCTTTATATTTCACTGTCCATCCAATATGCACAGAACGGCTTAATTTGGATTTGGTGTGTGTCGTAATGAATTTAACTTTGCAAAAGTATTTGTGCATGAAATGTTGCATTTCATTAAAAGTGCATGCTGAATGAATAAACCATGTTTCGTTTTAAACATTGTCAATGCCATACACCGTATTGATTAAAAAGCAAACTGTTTAAGTGTATGCCAGTTTTTTTATTGTTCGCTTGCAACATAAAGGAGAATTATGTTAACACAATGGAACAAAACATGTCAGATTTCTGAAGTTATTACTACCAAAGATATAAACAGTATTCACATTTAAAATGACGGTCTAAAGTTATAAGAGGAACTATCTCCATTGGGTTGGGGCACGTATTGATTTAGTTATTTAATATAAGAAGTGTACTGATCTCCATAATTTCATTTGTTATGAATAACTTAGTTGATGTCTAAATTCTTACACTTTATGAAATATGTTCAATGTAAACAATGTACAGGAGGCGTGCATTATTTTACAACGATGTATCCGCCGTTTTTTATAGCCTTCCGCGTATTATTAAAAATTTTGTTAATGCAACACAACACTCAAGTGTAGAAAACTTAATTATCGCTTATCTTAACACTCGGTACATAACATTAAAAAATATCAGTAATAAACTGTTACTTTTTCCCGAACTTTCAAACATCATTTCGGAAGTTTGTCTTTGTCATTTTCGTTTCTGTTTTTTTTATTTTTCGTTATGCCCGCGGGAATACAGTGTTACCCTATTTTTTGTCGAATGTTTGCATTTTAATAACATAAATGAATATGTTATATTAATGCACTCCTAAATACAAAGATATATGTCCTTATCTAAATTTCCCCTTAAAGTCAAAACTTAAATGAGAAAAAAAACGACCTTAGCATCTCTTATGAATAAATATGCAACTTTGCGGAGTTATTTCATATAATATTATTCATTTAAGAATTTTAACCGGGATGGCGAAACTGTTATGACCGCAGCAGTACATGATTTCCGCCACAATGCTTGATATATTTACTAGCATTGCCTTGACTGTACTACAGTTAATGCAGTTCTCATTCGTGGTTACTATTAACAGGAGCGCAAAATGTCACGCGATCCCTAGCACCAGTGGTATTCAATTATTACGAAGGAAATGCCTAACTTCTATGAACATGTATAAATTGTACAGACACATTTATTTTTTTTCTAAAGTTTCTGATCTGTAATATATCCTAGTTTCTGTTAAATATTTGTTATCATTAAATATATGACCAGACTTTGTATAACCATATATCCATTATCAGTGTAAGTCATCGAAAGTTAATACTCTACTGAGTTTTTATGCAATTCACCGTTGTCATGCTTGTTTAAATATTTTTTTTCGTTCAACAGTGTTGTTTTCCCCAAAATGTCGTATGAAATGTGTCTTATGAAATAATTACATAGCGTACTCATTTCATAATGACTTGTAATTATTGTTAAAAGATTTATGAATGACCCGTCCAGCATATCTGTCGCACAAGGACCATAAGAAAAAAGTCATAGTTGGCTTTTTTTAGTAGAATAGTATAAAGAGAGTAAGTTTATTACATTATGCTATTTTAGATAAAGTTGAATTGTCTTACGTAATAATAGTTCTTTCTTTATTTACTTAAAAAGTAAAATGGCATTATTACATTTTGTTGTTGTTTCTTGTGTCTTAATCCTATTTATAGCATCTTTTTGGAGTATGAAAATGCATTTTCTATGTTGATAATTAAGTTATAAATATTTTTCTTTTATAAGTTTTCTTTACTGGCAAAAAGGTCATACATGTTTCCTTAACATTCATTAAGATTTATCAATACATATTATATAGCCATTATAACAACAATATTTTATTCAATGTTGTTATACAATTCCAAACAGAGCCTAAAATAGTAACACATTCGCAATTGAAGTCTGAATGGTGAACCTACATTGATGACACAATATCAATTAGAAACCTATTTACTGAGAGAAAAAAAGTGTCAAACTCGATGTTTTCATCATTAACTATATACAGTTATATTTAATATAAAAATAAAATGCATCCGTTGAAACAGATTATAATACAGTTTGGTCAGTTAAAGTATTGTTTGTGTAACAGATAAACAATTAAAAGGAACATACAAATATATTGTGAGCGATGTTGAACTGTTGTTACACCTTAACTTAATTTAAACTTCCAATTATCATCATTCGGTAATTGACCCAACCAGTTATATTGTTAAATTTTGGTCAGAACAACAATACTTTATTCAATGTTCTTATACAATTCATGACGTTATCCATTAAAATAGAGACGGTGTGATATCAGTATCACTTAAATTGTTCGCATGACCAAATTTGAAAAATACTTGTGTCTAGTTCAATGATTTTACTTTTGAAATTTTAATTGAGTAAATATGGTCGACTTTTTTTGTTTCGTACTTATTGACAATTTAATCTAAGAAATAAAATGAACATTTGTACATGAGTTTTTCTCGTTCTATTTTATAGATAAAACACAAACTAGAATTATTAAGTCCGATTTCTCCTCCAATCATCAACAATGATGAAATCTTTTTTTTTTCTGTTTACTATAACGTTCACTTGTTTATAAGTTATGTAAAGTAAACATAGTGCACTGAGAATTTTTGTAAAACATGCAGAGAGACGTAGTAGCAATGCAATCTATGTTGAAATCTAGTTAATAATTTCTGAAAACATCCCTACCTTTTGATACTAATGTGCAGTTAAATTAAATAAAATAGTAAAAAGAATAGTGTAGAAAACCAAGGTTATCTAAAACTATTGTAAATACTTGTCTAATGTTTAATTTATTGATTTATTATTTTTATTATTATTATTATTATTAGTTTTATTATAATTGAGTTTGTTTTTAAGTTAGTTACTTAAATCAAAGCGTGTTTATCACTATTATATTATGATTTACACAAAGTGAAAATTACACAGTAATACATCACTAATCAACAATTCCCTCTATACAATATATATTCATTTCACAAATTAAAAGGTAATACACTTAACTTTTCTTCAAAAATGCTATATATGCAACAATAATTGTGTGAATAAAATATAAAAAACTTCTCCTGTTTCATATACGTTTAGTTGTTATGAAAAAAAGAACAGAACAATATGCGTATGATTATCAGAAAAATCACTCATTTTGATTTTTGTTTGTATATCAACACGCATATAACTTTAACATTTATTTGAACTAGTGTACTTTTATCAAACAGGTTCGGTTATTGTAAACTAATTGAGTGATAACCGTCACCATTGTGTTTATATAATATCTGCCCTCTGCGGAGAGCGAAACATGTAAGTTTTTACCTTCTCATATAAGTGACTATGAAGGTAGTGGTAAATTGTACATGATGTCATTATAATGACCAAGCAGATCTTAGTATGTGTATGAAAAACAAATTTAAATGTGTTCTTGAAGTATCAGTCTGTTTAGACATGATCAAAATATAAGATTATTGAAAACAAACTGATTAAAGCTTGATCAATTAGTAATTTTCTGTTCTGTATTTTAACATTTGGTTCAATCTTTTACACACAATTTGTCTCTTAACGCTGGTCTGACATTTCAGTGACTAACGACATATTACATTTAATATGTATTTAATAGTTGAACTGTTCTAAACATTTCTCGTTAACGATATCATTTATAAATACTATTTTATAAATGACTATATGATCGTTTGGTCATATATATTTATGTATGTGTATAATACTTGTAAACAGATAAACAAGTAATAGGAATATAGGAATATATTGGATTATGGTAACATCGTTGAAATTGTGACGGTCTTCCCATAATCATTGACTACTTGACCCAACTTTTTATATTATAACAATTGATCAGGGCAACAAGACTTTATCTATGATTAAATTTTAAGATGAAGAATGGATGATACAGTTTCAATTAAATCTTACTATTGCCTGTGAATGACGATGACATACTCGAGTGTCCCTATCACCGGTAATATCGCTTTTTAATCAATTTTCGAGTACCCTATATTTCGAATCACTGTGTAAGTGAAACTATTTGTGTTACTTGCAATGATTTATCTGACATCCGATCTATTTAAATCAACATTAATGTAGTATCTATTTTCGGTGACTAAAGGCGAACGGGGGAACTTTTTATGTTTCGAAAGCATTTTAACAAAACGAAATGATACAAGGACGCAATATCCTAAAATAATGAAAAAAGGTATGTGCATATAGTGAAAATTAATTATTGCATTAAAAATGATATGAGAGATACACCATATACTTCATTTCAATATCATATTGTTTAATTAAAATCAAGTAATTATATGATTTCCATAGACCGACGCTCTGGTTGACCGTCTGTCTGTCTTGCTGTATTGCAGACTGTCTTTATGATGTTTAGTGTTTATATTTTCTTTCTTTCAACGTTAATGGTTACGGTTTAGTAGTTATGTGCCGTATTACTAATTATCTATATTAAAATTTGATACTTTGAGTACAAAAATCCATAATTGTGCTTTTCCTTAATCAAGCACATAAAAATGATCTATTTTAAAGAAAAAAGTGCAAATGATACTTATTTTCCATTATAGTACAACAAGTATGTTTACTTGAATGCTACTGTGATATCTTTCTTTAAGCGAAATGGGTAAGTTGAATGAAAGTGTTTAATTCTCCTATTTTCACATTGTAAGTTGTATCAAGAGTGTATCCGAATTAGCACAAGATCCCTAGAGATAAGTAAAATACAATATTTTCAAGTTATAAATAATTACGTTATTCAAGTTTAATAAGTAATACTATTCTGATACAAGATATTAACAATTATTAACGAAAAGAATAAAAAATGTTGTGTAGAATGTGATGAAAACAACACAAAATATTCATTTATTTTAGCAGTGTGTTATTTTTCTATTTTTCCAAATTTGCATGAAATATTTAGGTGTAGCTAAAAGTGAAATACACGGGACAAGTATAAGCAGCGACATTATAGATAAAATTAAGCAACTAATTTGGGAGAACATAGATCATTGATCAACCTCGCATATTTGTAAGTATTCATATTTATGTTTATTAATGTAAAATATATATTTATTGCAAATCGAAAAGAAGAACATATTTGAAATGTAATATAAAAGAAACTTTCACCGAAGTCCAAAGACATGAACACATAACAGTTTACAATCTTGTAAATCATACACATATCAAAGGAAGCCCTTTAAATGGAAACATATGCAAAGGATAACACTGAAATATACTATGAATGAGTCAAAATCGGTGACAAAATTGACAATATATTTATATGCGGTTATAAGCTGTATTTTTTTATAAGTGTTGCAACGCTTTTCATTCTGGGGCTTCTTTACCAACAACAAAAAATTATTCTGGAAGAACAGAGGCATACAATCAAGGTACATTATTTCCTAAAATATAATTATTATTTCATAAAACCTAGTTACTTAAGATGTATAGTTTCAATAAGGAGTTATCGACAATCTACATTAACCATATTTTGCGTTTGTTGCTTTTTACAATAAGAATAAGTATTCTGGAAAAACAGCTACATACCATAAAGGGGCATTATGTCTTAAAAGTTATTTCGTTTACATTTTTCTTTTTTTTTCTTTAGATGTATTGCTAAAGTTTCAAAAAAGAGTAATCGGCAAAGTACCTTAACCATATTTTGCTTGTGTTGCTTTTTAGCAATAAGTACAGTTATATATAGTGATTAAGTATTTTGTATGAAAGTCAAAATACTGCTTTGTTTATAATTTGCTTCTTTCAGGGGAACACATTATTTAATATTTACCGCTACCTTTTTAGATGAGAATAATCTTACTTGCTCTAAAACAGTTATTATTCTTAATAATTGCATGTTCGCCTTTTCTCAATTTAGTCCCGAGGCATAATGTGCAAAATTGTGTTTGTCATTTAATTTGACCCGACCAAAAGTAAATACACTCTCATTTAAATAAAGTTAGAAATCAAAACAGTAAAATAATTGGTCAAGTGCAACATATTTCCGAAAATAGTTGTGCTTAAAATGTTCTATTAAACATGTAGTGTATGCGATTTGCTTTTGTTTTAATTTATTTTACAATAAATACAACTTTCTGTTATATTGATAAGAATAAAACTTAAAGAGATTGCACTTCTTTTGGCATTTTACGCCTTGTTGGTTACATAGTAAATTGTTCATGCAGTTGTCAGAAAAAATGTAAGCTTGCGTCATTAACCAGGATTATTTGTTATACAACGCATAGACCAACATCTGGTTTGGAATCTGAAGTTAATATTATTATCTGATTTGATCATGCGTTTTTGTAATTGCATTTTCCTGTTACTGTTCCTTTTGTATTCTACAATGTATATAATACACACAGAAACAAGATAGCAAGCAAACAATATAAACAGAAACGTTTCTGAGAAATTAATTGTGTTACCTTATAATACAGTTATTATGTAATAAAAAGAGTATCGAAACACAAGGAATGTCTGAATTGTGTTTCGCATTTTTTTTCTCTTTTGTATCACAGGAAAAAGTAAAAGCATTTGCCCTGTGATCGAAACTAGAACACCGCAAAAACATGTCGCACTTTTCAGACAATATTTGAAAACCTGCTCAAAAAAGTTAATTTTCACAAGTTTTTGCTACGATTCGTATTTCTTAACGAAAACAGCTTGTTTAACCCCAGCGATTTTATGAGATATTCATCTTTATACAAAATGATTGTATGCTATGTACAAAAATGTATCTTAAAGTTTTCATTAGTGATACACTTTAAAATAAGTTTGATATATCTGTATAAATATTTGAAATATAGTTTTAAAATGTCCGTGACTGTTGCCTTAAGATGAACATGTATATATTATGTAACATATAGCTTTTTTCATTTCACAATGAGGTTTATGCACTCATGTATAACTTTATATATTAACATTCTATGAATTATTAATATTGTAACAAATAATTGGCATCTAAGAAATTAAATCTTGCATACACGTGTAAGTAATAAACACACTAGTTATTATGCATAATATCAATACAAACGTATGAAACTTATTGGATGTGT
>NW_026852960.1:0-24161 GCF_026571515.1 Ruditapes philippinarum
TCGATAATGCAGTAGATTATGCAAAGAAGACAAAACTAACGTTATATTGACAATTAAGTCAATTTGCTTTATAGCGGCCTTCAGTTTTTAAAGGGCAAACTTTGTTTCATATCGTCAAATCTTAAGAATTGAGGTGCAGAACGAAATTTGCCAACAATAAAAAAAACGTAAACAGTAAGGACACTCCCGAATACTGTATGTGTATTTAAATTCGCGGAAGCAAATTTTCGCGGAATGGTCCATTTTGGGGGTCTATACAAATATTCGCGCTATTTTGAATTCGCGGAGATGACTGCCGAAAATCATAAATTCGCGTTGACCAATCAGGTTAAAAAATAAGGAAAATTACTGTGATCATCACGGGAGTTCACAGTTATTTTCAATACCAGGTGTCAAACAATACGCTATTGTACAAAAAAAAGACATTGTCTAGCGGACAGATTATAGCCAAACAAAAGAATGCCCGTTAACTTGCATAATTTTTCACAGTTTGCGTCATAAACGTCTTGACAACTGATCAGATCACGTTTTGTTTTTTTCTGAACAAACGATACAAAAAACACAAACATAAACGATTTTAAATGATAAATAACTTAGAAAACAAACACAATTACTCAGTAAACATTTACATAAAAAGTGTGAAAGCATATCACACACTGATATACATTGTTCTATAGAAGCGCGAAAATATGACTATTAAGAAATTATTGGTGTAGAAATATTCGCGCTAAACATGAATTCGCGGATCGAATGTCACCGCGAAGATCGCGAAAATTTGAAGCCCGCGAATATTTCTACACATAAAGTACTTCACACCTACCGGTCCGCTCGCTTTATTTAAATAAATAAAGTGGAGGGTTTGTTTCTCAATTTCCTATTGTTTTAGAAACGAACGGCAGTTACGCATTAAATAGCTCTCGGGACGCAGTTTTGAAAATGGCTTTACAGTGATATGATGCACTTTACTGAAATATTTGTATTGGAACAACATACATGTAGAATTGTTTTTGCTTAAGTTGAAGACTTTATTAGGCTTTTATAAAAAGGTCAGTAATAATTGATTTACACAATTAACAAATCTAGACACATGTACTTAGCGTTAAACATTTTTATTTCATTTGACAAGTTCGAGGTGAGTGCTTTTAATCCGTATATATTTATTTTTTGTCAAAGACTCTATGATGATAAAGCCAATATGAACAACTCAGCACTGTCTTTATCTTAATTATTCTCATGGTACCAGATTCCTAGTACAATTTCTAATTATCTTTCCTAGAGTCATCAACTTATGTTACGGTATAAAACAGTACTTGTACGCTATTTCCGACTCGTAACGCTTCCATTTTAACTTCAATTGTCACGAATGCGCTGATCTACACAGACATTCACCTAAGAAATCATTTTATTCGGCCCTATTCAGCGTATGCATTGCACAGCTAAGATATTATATCATTCCTTCGCAGATAATTTACGCTTGCATAAATCTTTGCGTATAAACTTATTTGACAATATATTTTCGTAACACGCAGGTCTACCATACCCGCCCCCTTTACCCCTTCTGGATATTTCTTTAGATCTATATTACAAAATAATACCATTTGGTAAATGGTGTAAGTTGCCCGGCTGAAGTGTACCATGCCCATGTTGATTATCTCCCCTTTCTCCCCTTGAATCCAAGCCGCTTTAGTTATACTTAGATTTTGATGCTACAAAAGATGTTGAGCGATCATTTAGATATAACTTGAATGGTTGCGTAAAATCAGAAATCTGCAACCACGTAATGAACATTTAATTTAGTAAATTAGATGTTGCACATTTGAATTATTAGATCATCCTTAATTAACTCGATATTATTAAAACTTTTCGTTTAACCTGTGCTTAATTGATATATTTATTATTAGGTATTTGTGAGATTTTTTTTATTTAACAATATTGATGATCGTGATTTGTGTACTAAAAGAATTTTGAATGAATATACTGTTTTAAGACCTCCAAATTCTCCAGACATGGACATATATGCTAGATAATCAATTGTGTGAGGCATGTTACAATAATTATGAAATCTATGTATTTGGTGTTTTCAATGTTATAAATAAGTAAATAACAAAATGTTAAATATATGAATTCCATTATAAAAGGTTGGAAAAAAATATTTCTTAAGTGAGTCTCAGTAAGCTTGTTACCACCCGAACACGAAGGTTATCAAAAAACATTTCGTCAATAATTATACACCCGACGTACGAAGTTAATGGGGGTATACTAAAGTCAGCTGTTGGTTGGTCGGCTGAGTGGATCATTGCAGATTTCTTCTTCATAACTCAGAATGTACAAGAGATATCAACATAAATTTTTTTAGGTGCATAGATCTAAAAGGGTAGATGTGCAGTGAATAAAACCGTATCTCTCCCATTCAAAATGTTTGACTGATTGTCTTTTGTTCAATTTAATACTTAAAACTTTGTCGGGACATTCCTTGAGAACTATGAAAGGCATCAATGCAACTTGAAACTTTGTAGGCAGATAAATCTCACTGAGTAGAAGTGTAGTACATAAGAACTGAAACCCTCCTTTCCTAAAAAAGTAATTGTCCTTTGTTTATTATTACAATGTGACCTTTATTCATGACATAACATTGAGAACTATTAAAGGTATCAACATAGAAATATCCCATTGATTAAAAGTGCAGAAGTCTCTGGAAAGAACAACGTATTGCCATTAAAGGACGTAATGAAGGCTCCAGATCCAAATTTTAATTCATCTTATTGATGTATGGCAAATAATTCAAAAACCATTTAAAAAGTAGTCAAAAGAATGTAGTTTTTGACATCCATATACAATACTTATTCACTATAACAGTACTCATCATTGAAAAAAGCAACAGATGAAATACCTGGTTCATGTAATTGGCCGATGAGTATGTTTTGGATACTATAGAAGAACATCAAAATTATAAAGCTTTTCAGAAATCAAATAAAAGAATAAATTATGCTTAATAGATTTTATATAATGTTTTGAAAGAAAACTTGATTTGTTTACTGATGAAATTAGAGTTAATATATTAAATAGTTTATTATTACAAAATGCAAAACATTGAAAATAGGAAGATCAGGAATTAGCTATCTTGAAAAATAAAAAAAGGAATTTTAATTTTGTGCAATAAAATAAAACAAGAAAACAAGATCTCTTTTAAAATCTACGAAGGAAATATCATTGGTACAGATGATTTTCACACATTTATCATTTATTAAACATTATCTGTATGGATAATAGAATTGTCGTTTCATACATATTTAATGATTGTATGACTGATTTAGAAAAAAAAGTATCTATCGAAAATGTCAAGCATCAACTAGGCCGGCTTGGGAAAAACCCAACATATCATAATAAATTCAACATAAAATTGTATGCATACAATTTGTAGTCATACAATTCAGGTATTGTGAGGTGTTAAGTGTTATAAGTTACAGAAAATTAACCAAGAAGAGAAGTATTGTTGACAAGTATAAACAAAGGTTACGACATATTTAACATAGTTTGTAAATTACACAAGGTATGAATATGTTACGTTTAAATTTAAGTTGACAAATGTTGCATTAAAATACTTATATGTTTAAATGTACAACAAAGTAAAATGATATTTTGTAACGTTGATTATATCATTATCTACCTATAAAACAGCAAATATAAATATTTCTAAGATGACATTACCGTCATATGTACTATGCATTTGTTGTCGTAGTTATCTCCCTTTTACCAGTCTTCATAAGGAAAAAAGAGTGTTCTTGGATACTTAAAGCTTAAATTTAAAGATATGTAATTTCTTGAAAATGCATAATTCAGATGTTATTTTTTTTAAATTAGTACATGTCATATTAAGTGTTTGAATTTAAGGTAGGCTATTAAACATCGCACTTTTGGGTCCAACGCATTGTGGGGTCCGACCCCAAAGTGCGTTACGTAGGGATGGTGGGGTGTCGATCCCTCCAAGATTATAACCATAACATTTTAAAGGTCCATTATTCTTTTATTTGTTATCTAAAAAGCTTGATAGTTTTGATGTTCTGATAGTATCTAAAACATACTCATCGGCCAATTACCTGTACCATCTTTTTCATCTGTTGCTTTTTGGAAATAATGAGTACAGTTATAGTGAATAAGTATTTTATATGGAAGTCAAATACTACATTTTTTGACTACTTGTATGACAAATTATTTCACATTTATCGCCTCTTTATTCCGGTAACAAGCATCTTTCATTTCTCTGATTCCATTATTTAAACATTACACAATTCATGTTTGCCCTTTCAAAAGAAGTATGTAAGACTTACCATTAAATTAGTCTCTGGTGAACGGTTGTTACGGAGCTTACAAAAGAAACTTAAGTTTCTTAAAGGGCATAATAATGTTTTTGTAAAAAAAACATTTACATGATTTATAGTCCGATCGAAAAATTTGATATTTCACCAGAACATTGCAATAGAGTACATTTATAGTTCTTTTGAAAAAATATTAACAGCATTTTTTTCATCCTCATCATATTTAAAATTGGGCTCAATATTGCACCAAAAATTATCAAGTAAGTGGGTGACAGAACTTGATGATGCTTGCAGCATCTTTTAATTGGTTTAAACATATTTCATTCGATATAATTGCATTATGATGAACAATGTCTACACAATACATTTAGGATTGAGCAGAAAGCTATGAAAGCTTATTTGTTCCCTGTCCCAGTTTAAACAGTTTACATATATACAGTTCATGGCATTATCATGCAAAACATTCATTTAGTTGAAAATATATCTAAGACATTTTCAAAAAAGAGATATTTCGCAATTAATATATAGCAAACCAAACATCTTTTAATTTTAGGAATACATCCAAAATTTATGTACTAAAGTACTTTGTTATATAAACAGAATTTTTAGATATTTCAAGTGGTAAAATTAATAAAACTTTTATCACTTAAGCATCAAACAAGGTATCGACCGCCATCTTGGACTAAACCTCAAGTATTTCAATGTCGCGGATTGAAAAGTAGTCATAACTCAGATTTAAGGTGAACTCAGATGACACCTTAAGACCTCTGAAACCCAAAGTGTGTTGATATGTAGCATATAAACGCACTTTGGGGTCAATTTCTCGCTTTGGATCCCAAAGTGCGTTGGACCCCAAAGTGCGATGCGAAGTACGATTTTCGATCGAAGCGCCACCTTGTATACACCCCGAAAATTACGGGTGTTATTTTAAGAACGATAACTCATGCAAGGACAAACTAGTTGCTAAAAATAGAAACGGAATTTCCACAAAGTGACCCAAAGCTCAAAGAACAGTTACGGAGCCTCGCTTTCAAAACACCATTTCCGATTAAAAAACACTCGTTGACAAAGATTATTGCATGATGAGTAAATTCGAACAACAGGTTTGATTAGTTAAATTGGATAAAGTTTGTGAGCATCAGAGAATTATGCTGGACGCAATTTATGTCAAATTTTTAACATTCATCATCTTCGCCTCGATTTCGATTTAGTCATGTAATTTGGTCACGTGCTAATCAGTCTATTAATAGGATTATCATTAGTCGATAATTACATGGGAAATCCCGCAGGTTTCCCCAGGCGTTGATACTATCAACACCAGAGATGTTGTGCGTTATCTATGACGATCGAGTATGAAATAGCGCGTATGTAATAAATAAGCAAAAAATATTAACGCTTGAATCCCAGGCTAATATTGTGCCAGCAACACGCTAATGCAATACTTATAATATATTTATAACATGCAGTAGACGGCACTTCGTGTTATGACGAAATGTGTATTCAAAAGCCAAATATTTCTTACTATTGAAAGTTTTTACTGGAAGAGATAATAATATGACATTCCGTCAAGACTGGGCTTCTTACCATACTACTAAAATGCAAATTCTCAACAAATGCAAAGTGAATTACATTAGACCCGAAGAACGGATGCTAACAAAGCCATGGTGCATTTCCCTGGTACTTTGGTACCTGGGGTATACTAAAAGGTAGGCAACAGAAACGCAAGTTTTATACCATGCGCGGTCTTGCAAAGGCTCTCAGAGAAAAAGAATTAAGCAAACTTGAGCAGCCTTGCTTAAACCGGACTTAAGAAAGCTTGCCAAAAAGTTGTTGAATTATTAACTATTGTCAGGGATCCCAGATTGTGTTATGATTCAATAAATAACATGCGAGTTATTGAGTAGACAGGTTTTAAAACTGTTTCATAATAAATTGAACACCTCTCATACCACGTACCAAACCAGCAGGCGTTACTTTTTGAGAAGCAAAACTTGATTTTTCATCTGTATATGATTAGTTTTATCTTTAGTTAGAGAAACCACTTTTTAGTAACAGTGACCTTGACCTTGAACCTAGAAGGTCAACAACCAATTCCAAGCTCGGTCTTCTAATGGCAGGGTTTTACTGCAATTTACCGTATCACAAGAAGAAATATGGGCATTGTAAAGCATATTGTTTGTAGTTTCTATTAAAAACATTTCTTAGGATAGGCAGTCCGGGCAAAAGTACAAAACATTCAAGATGGCCGCCAATATGGCCACCATAAATTAGAAAATACCATATAATTTTTGTTTCTTAACTTTTTACTTTCAGATTTTGTACAAAGTAGTCTCAATTACACAATATCAGATAAAATATGGCATTTTTATAATTCAACCAAGCAAACATGGTAATTATATGGCAAATTTTAAAATAATCAATTAACAAAAAAAGTGGTAAAAATAGCATTTTTTGAAAATATAATGACTTTGTTTTGCCGTATTACATTAACACAATATAAACGAAAATGCATTCAGATTGTGTGTACTTTATCAATTTAACATTACTAGACAAGTTAAATAAATCATTTTCTGAACATTATGCCATAAGAGTAGAGATTCAAAAGTGGGTGTGGTAAAATTACTGAAAAATATATTTAAAATTACAATGTTCCCAAAGCTTGCCCATATTTTATTATTTCAGTTTAATGTAAAGAAAATTGTGTCCTAGTTTATGTTCTTTATCATTTGAACATTTCCTGATAAGTTAAGCATAAACATTTATTACCTGAGCATTTATCACAGGAGAGTACAACTTTGAAAGTTGGTGGGGTAAAATAACTCCCAAAAAGCGCGTTCAAAATTAATAAGCTCCTACAACTTGCCTTTAATTTACAATCTTAGTGCAATAATCATATATTCATTAATTTTGTTGTAAGATATACAAATATGTATTACATTTAAGGGAAAAAAGAAACATCATATTATAGCAACCTTTAAGATTATCGACATTCACCAAAAAAAATGGTGAAAAAAACACTCTTTTTACAATTTGTTGCCTTTTGGTATATCTTTTTGACCCAAAGTCAAAGAATTGTGCTTCAGTTGTTTTAGCTATTATAGTTGTATTAATTTGGCATAAAAATCATTACAAGAGAACGTATCCCAGACAGATATAGTTTAAAAAAGAGGTAGGGTTAAATGGCCGACATAATACTTTCAAAAATTAAAATGCTAGCAGAACATGCTTACTAGTCATGTCTTGCCATTTTCTGACAATTATTATTATCAATAAGTTGTGTTAACGATGTACCATCTTTTTGTAAAATACTTTTATTGGGGATTTTTTTAAATCTACGAAATTCTAACTGAATAATTTTGAATAAAAAACGTTTGGAAAGCTGCACTCACTATTGCTTGTCCAGTTAATTTGGTTCTTGCTAAAAACGCCAGTCTTAATGACGCTATGTATATATATAATGATTATTTATAGTGTGTGAAGTAAAAACTTATCAAATCTTGAATGCGTGTATTTTATGGTTCAAAAAGAGTCTGTATAGCAAATACAAGTACTGCGAATTCACTTATATTCGTTGGCATGTAATTGCGTGGTTTTATCAAAACGGGCATTTTTGTGGGTTCTTAAATTCGTGGATTTTCAATTTCTTGTAAAAAAAATAAAAAAATAACCTAATGCAAAGTAATCTTACACTTAATCTCCGCGCATTTTGCTTACCGCATGTACATATTTTTATGTTTCACACAGCGCTTGTCAATAAATTTAATCCTTGCCTATGGGCATTCATTACACAAAAATCGGCGGAAAAGCACCGATACATGTTTGTAATATATAGAATAGAGACATGGCAAGAAGTATTTGTTGAGATAAAATTTAGTCAGATTTTAAATTCGTTGTTTGACCTACCCACGAAAACCACGAAAATTCGTGTCCAACGAAAAATAAATTCTTTAATCAATTAAAAAAAAACATCATTTCACTGTAAATGTTTTATTTATCATAATTAATTCACACAAAAATGTCTAAAAACAAATTATTTTAGTACCTTTAGTTTCATCTTTGTAACATTAGATAGATGGAAGTGTGCTTTAATTGAAATTGTCGCGAGACACATGAACTTAAACCTGAAGACATCACGATGCTTATACAACATTTTCTTACGGGGACAAACAGTATTATTGTGTTCTTTCTACAAAAAATATAATTTTGATATTCTTGATACATGTTTATAACACCAGTAATTGATTATGTTTTTCCTTAAAGGCCCATTATGCCTTAGAAAAGCTTTTTATCTTCCTTTCTCAAAAGCTTTTCAATTTTGGTGTTATTTTATGGTATCAAAGCGTTTTTCATTGGCCAATTATCTGCTTATTTTGGCAATAAGAACAGTTCTTGTGAATATATATTTTGTATGGAAGGAAGATAAAATACTACTTTGCTATATTGATTACAAAGTATTTTAAATAAGATCTTTCAAATCCACTAGCTGTGTCATTTGCTCTCTCACTATTTAGTAGATATAACATGTTTTTGGATATCAGTACTTTGAGAATGTTCCAAAACGTGTGCTGCATAATATGAGCTCAGTATCATGAGACAGAGCACTGACTGTGTAAGTGACAGGAATGGTGCATCAGCTCCTGACAGTTTGAACAATCTGGATGTTTTATTTATTATCCTTGAAAATCGTTCACCAGAAAATCATTGTTGTGCTTCTTGTAGTTTTAGTTTCTTCTATTTGACTTATTTTCCTGTTGGGTGGTTCTAGTATTCCTTCGTGACTAAATACCACCCTAAAGGATATTTTGCCTGCTTTAAGATTTCTCCTTTGGCGGCTTTTCTCTGATATGAAGTCTTCATTACCCTTAAGAAAATCAATTATTAAGTTCAACACAATTTTCATATTTAGGCTACACACATTATTTCATACTTTGCTTTTCATGGAGTGGCGCGATAGTTACATTAAAGATCCCTTGATTACCGTCTTGTGAATTTATCTACGGATGTTTAAAATTTAAAATATCACTTTTATTATAATTTCACTACATTTGTATTTAGCCTTAGCCTTTGGTAAAGGACGTTTATATATCACTGCTGTCCATAAATAGGCAAAATCTAACCGAGCGTAAATGTGCCATATTGTGTGTTCTTAAAGCTTTCCCTTTTTCATTCTATTCGCTTGTACGATTTTGAGCATTTTTTTAAACAATGCTAGTTAAAGGTGTGAATAGGAAAAATACAATACCTAAAGATCTTTAAGTAAACAGTAAAGTTGAAAATGTTGCTGACTTGGTTTGATTGAGTCTGTTCATGGATGGTCCTGTAAAGTGCAAACTATCGTGAAATTTACTTCGTCGGAGGATCAAGCAAGTGACTCCTTGATTTCTTATCCGATGCTCTTCCTATAGAGCTAGACCGGCTTACCACAGATGGACATAACGATTGACTTAATTATAAGGCATTTATTAACCTTCGTTGTTGTTAGCGTGCCCTTAATCTATCTTTGAAAACTGTACTTGCATATACTAGTAACCTGCATATTAAGTAAACCTAAGCTTGCAGGCTCTCAGATTATGTTGTTTACACTTGGAAACATCTCATAATTATAGTGAAGTTTGCATCTTGAGGTCGTACAATATGAATGGAGTGGTTGAAAGGAAAGCAAAAATTACCTGATATGATGCTCTATGAATGATGATGATGATGATGATGATGATGATGGGATGATGAAATACGTCAAAAACAGAAGATTTATATATAGTGGAAGAATACGATGATTATAGAAACAATCGAACGTGTCGAGAGTGTTACAATTATAAACACAATTTTTCTAATACTCGGGCGTAAAGTTATTTTAAAAATGCATCTTTGACTGAATGGATACTTACATAACAAGAAAAAACCGTCAAAGAACTATGTTGATAATCAAGCATAACTTTCATTTTTTTCTAGTTGTCAAAATGATCTTCTTAATTTGCCACAAAATTATGCCTTGTTAGTTCAGTTGGTCCAAGAATAACATGATTGATGATTAAACTACTACCATGAATATATCTTTATGACATTTTACCTTGAAACATTTAGGTTAACCTTGACCTTTTATGTTCCAACATGTTCTCACTACCTATGTAAAGCAAAACTAATTTCACAACTGTAAATAATTGGGAAATATATGGACTGGACATAATTATTAATGCAGTATCACGACTTTTGACATTCATTCGTGACCTTGACCTTTGGAATAAAGAACCGAAAAATGTTTCCGATTTACAAATTTATGTACAAATTATGACAATTGACAATAATGACCTTAACCTTTGAGCCAGAGACTTCACTATTTCTTGTTGAAACATGTCGGCCTTAAAATGCAACATATCTTTGCAACGCAGAATTGTTGACCAGACAAGAGTATCAATTATTTCATACATGAAATGAAAAAACTAGGGGAAAGACACAGTCATCTATTAATCATATTATGAATTGGAAGTACATGTGTGACCTTGAGATTTAAAGCTAAATACTTGATTTTTGAATGTGACACATCAATATAATGTTCAAAATTATTTTTATCAAGTTATTCCAAAAATCACCCAGGAATGACATAATTATTGACTTGACATGACCGTCAGTGCACAATTTAATTTTCCATATTTGACAACAGTATGGATCACACTAAAAGTGAGGAATAGGAAGAAGGGTTGGCACTATAAAATTATTATTCCTCACAAATATTTGTTGAGGGGCATGAAGTTGCCTTAATTTTAATATTAAATTTGACTGTGCAGAATGTATTAATGCATCTATACTTTATTAGCTCGACTATTCGATAAGAATAAGTAGAGCTATTGTAGTCACCCGAGCGTCGGCGTCGGCTTAACCACTTATGTTAATTTTTTTGTAATACCTCAAATATTTTCAAAGTCCATTGACATATGGCTTTGAAACTTTGCGAACTTGTTAACCATCATGACCCAAACCTGTAGACAGGAGGAGGTAACTCTATGAAGCATTTTGACAGAAAAATGCCCCCTTTTCAACTTAGAATTTACATTAGGTTTGCATACCACCTCAGATATGTTCTTATTCTATTGCCATCTGGATTTGAAACAATTTGAAATTTTATTGTCTCCAAGGACTAAAACTGTAATATGGATTTAAAGAAAAAAATTGCCATTTTTTTAACTCAGAAAATTTTACTTTATCAAGGCTCTTTTACTATGAAGCACTTAGAATAGTCGAGTGTTGCTGTCCTACCGACAGCTTTTATATTGATATATGCATTTAAATTGTGCTTTAAGTTAAACTGATATGTTCATTAAAGCTTAAACACCTTTTGCTTTTCACTATTGCAATTTTCTACGACTGTGATTTTATTCAGTATGACATTGGCACAAAACTTCATCAATGAACACTCCTTTCAACAATGACAATACCACTTCTTGTTTTTGTCATAATAGATAATTATAGTAGTCAAATTTACAAGAACTGTCGGAGGACAGTAATGCTTGACTATTCGAAAAAAAAGTGTCATAAGGGTTATTTATTAAGTATAATAATGCTTACCTATATGAATAAAATTGTCCGAAAAGGTACAAAAGCTTGTTATTTAGATGTATGTTTTATCAAGTAAATCACTACTTTGTTAAAATGAATGCATAAAATTGTCCCAAAAAAGGCACAAACCCTTCAGTAGTTACGGAGATAACAGCTTACAAACAAAAACTTTACCATGAATTTCTAAGTTAAAATAGGGGAGAAAAATCAGCCAAAATGCAAAATATAATTATGGATCTTGGTCAGTGACAAACAATTATGACCCTTAATGCATATGTGAAGTTTTAAATAAATATCTTTTATTGAGATAAATTATGTAAAACCTGCATGTAAACAATAACCAAGAGAGTAAGTAGAAAAGGGGAGATAAATCAGGCTAAATACAAGATACAGTTATGGAACTTGCTCAGTGACATACAATCATGACCTGAGTGCATATGTGAAGTTTTAAATATATATCTTTGATAGTTATCGAGATATTTAAAAATTACATGTAAATATAGGGGCAAAATTCTGTAAATATTGTAGGCAGAGTTATCCAACTTGTCAATCTGATGTACATTGTTACTATAAATAAGTATTGTGATTTTCAATTGAATATCTTAAGCAATTATTGAGATATTTGACTTAACAAAAAAACTTTAACCAAAATTTCTAAGTAAAAGGGGCATAACTCTGTAAATATTGAAGGAAGAGTTATCCAACTTGTCAGTCTGATGTACATTGTTACTATATATAAGTATTGTAAGTTTCGATTGAGATATTTGACTTTACAAAAAACTTTAATCAACGCCGACGCGGACGCCGACGCCGGGGCGACTGCAATAGCTCTCCATATTCTTCGAATAGTCGAGCTTAAAATGATATTGATGATGTGTTAACCAAAACTGAAGTTTATACCAATATATTTATATATATAAACTCTTTTTAAAAAAGTATTTATCCATACAATATTTTTGTTTTCAAAACATATTTAATGCCATCACATAATTCTTTAACAGATATAATGGACCAAAAGAGCAATTTGATAAACATAATATTCAATGGTTTTTGAGTATTTTTTACACACAACTCGATATATTTTAAAAAGGGGAAATACACTCGTTCCCCTTTTTAAGGCACTGTTTTTACATTATTTTCAGCTAAAGTAATGGTATTGTTTTGTGAAAAGTAAAAGACAAACAGCTAAAGTAAACATCCAAATTTTATTTTTTGTTTCTTTTGCAAATGTTTTCGGGGGAACCATTCCCCCGAAGAACAAAAGCCATGTACAGAATATAACATGATTCGATAAATAAAAAGCAATTGTTCAGTAATAAGAGATACATTATGCTTACGGGGGAACCATTCCCTCATCAAAATAAAAAGCAAATTTCAAAACTTATCTTTAACACATACTCTAAAGTGGAACCATTCCCCCTTAAAAAAATAGATATAACAATTTGATCAAATAAAATGCAATAATTAAGAAATAAGAGCCATGTAACCGATAAAAGGGAACCATTCCCCCATCAAAAAATTAAACTTCAAAACACATTTTCTAAAGTGGAACCGTTCCCCCATAACAAATTAACAGATATAACAATTGGATAGAATAAAATGCAATAATTTAGAAATTCAGAGCCATGTTACAAGGAAGAGGGAACCGTTCCCTCATCGAAATAAAAAATAAATTTCAAAACTTATCTCTTACCCATTTTCTAAAGTGGAACCGTTCCCCCTTAACAAAACAGAAATAACAATTTGATAGAATAAAATGCAATAATTTAGAAATTTAGACCAAGGTTACCCGTAAGAGGGAACCGTTCCCTCATCAAAATAAAAAATAAATTTCAAAACTTATCTCTTACCCATTTTCTAAAGTGGAACCGTTCCCCCTTAACAAAACAGGTTCAAAAATTTGATAGAATAAAATGCAATAATTTAGAATTTTAGAGCCATGTTACCGGTAGGAGGGAACCGTTCCCTCATCGAAATAGAAAATAAATTTCAAATCTTATCTATAACACATTTTCTAGAGTGGAACCGTTCCCCCTTAACAAGACAGATATAACAATTTGATAGAATAAAATGCAATAATTTAGAAATTCAGAGCCATGTTACCAGTAAGAGGGAACCGTTCCCTCATCGAAATAAATTTTTTTTTTTAAAAACTTAAGTATGACACATTTTCTAAAGTGGAACCGTTCCCCCTTAACAAAACAGAAATACAATTTGATAGAATAAAATGCAATAATTTAGAAATTTGGAGCAAGGTTACCCGTAAGAGGGAACCGTTCCGTCATCAAAATAAAAAATAAATATCAAAACTTATCTCTTACCCATTTTCTAAAGTGGAACCATTCCCCCTTAACAAAACAGATTAAAAAATTTGATAGAATAAAATGCAATATTTTAGAAATTTAGAGCAAGGTTACCCGTAAGAGGGAACCGTTCCCTCATCGAAATAAAAAACAAATTTCAAAACTTATCTAGAACACATTTTCTAGAGTGGAACCGTTCCCCCTTAACAAAACAGATATAACAATTTGATAGAATGAAATGCAGCTATTTAGAAATTTAGAGCCAGGTTACCGGTAGGAGGGAACCGTTCCCTCATCCAAATAGAAAATAAATTTCAAATCTTATCTATAACACATTTTCTAGAGTGGAACCGTTCCCCCTTAAAAAAACAGATACATGTATAACAATTTGATAGAATAAAATGCAGTAATTTAGAAATTCAGAGCCATGTTACCAGTAAGAGGGAACCGTTCCCTCATCGAAATATTTTTTTTTTTTTCAAAAAACTTAAGTATGACACATTTTCTAAAGTGGAACCGTTCCCCCTTAACAAAACAGATATAACAATTTGATAGAATAAAATGCAATAATTTAGAAATTCAGAGCCATGTTACCAGTAAGAGGGAACCGTTCCCTCATCGAAATAATTTTTTTTTCTAAAAACTTAAGTATGACACATTTTCTAAAGTGGAACCGTTCCCCCTTAACAAAACAGATATAACAATTTGATAGAATAAAATACAATAATCTAGAAATTTAGAGCAAGTTTACCCGTAAGAGGGAACCGTTCCCTCATCGATATAAAAAACAAATTTCAAATCTTATCTATAACACATTTTCTAGAGTGGAACCGTTCCCCCTTAATAAAACAGATATAACAATTTGATAGAATAAAATGCAATAATTTAGAAATTTAGAGCCATGTAAATGGTAAGAGGGAACCGTTCCCTCATCAAAATAAAAAAATAAATTTCAAAACTTATCTCTTATCCATTTTCTAAAGTGGAACCGTTCCCCCTTAACAAAACAGATTTAAAAATTTGATAGAATAAAATGCAATAATGTAGAATTTTAGAGCCAGGTTACCAGTAAGAGGGAACCGTTCCCTCATCAAAATAAAAAATAAATTTCAAAACTTATCTCTTATCCATTTTCTAAAGTGGAACCGTTCCCCCTTAACAAAACAGATATAACAATTTGATAGAATAAAATGCGATAATTTAGAAATTTTGATCAAAGTTAAAGATTGCGGACGGCAATGGAAAAGCTGCCATTGACTGTAACAATACCTCTATTTTTTTCTTTGAAAAAAAATGACAAGCTAAAAATGATGAAAATACACTAATTTGACATATATTTTTAGTTCAAGACCATTATGAGGCAAATTTAGTTTCAATTGCTAAATTTGAGCCACAAATAAATCACTAAATAAGAAACATTTTGACTGATCTATCATATGAAAAACAAATTTGATTAAATGCCTTGGAACTAAATTTCAATGCAATGAGATACATCTGTCTATTAAGTTTCACTTCAATAGCTCCAATAGGTAGACTGTGAGGCAGACAGACAGACAATCTGATTCTAGTATATCGCACTTATCATCATAGTTGTGTAGGGTTTATAAAAATAATCTAGAACAAGCCTCTTCCATATGTTATAGCACAATTTTGTTTGTTCATTCAACAGTAATTTGCTTGTACTGGTTTGAAAGCCTGTGTGTATAACAATCACTCTCAACATCTCTCTTCACAGCCATACAGGTATTTTTAATAAACAATTTTTAGCTACCAAACGAAGTTACAACAGAATATGCCCATGTAAAATCCAATTATTTTCTGCCATTTTGAGTCTTTTTCACAACAGTATCTGAAAATAAATAAGGATTCATTTAACTTTTTTCATTTCATTATTTGCTTGCATCTATCATTTCACAAAATAATCTTTTCAAATTCTGGGACTTTGTAAGATACAAGTGAATGACTTAAAAAAAACAGATAAATACATGTATATAAGGCCAAAAAAACAAAAACAACTTGTTTCTGGTCACAGTCCCCTAAATGAACAAGGTCAGTAGGTAGAGATTTTTTGGGGGGTTGACCGATGACATATATGCAAAGTGCTGCATTAAATATAAATGGATCCCATGTCATTCTGACATATTGGTCAGGGGTAAAATATACAGTCGGTCGGCAGACCAGAAACAAGATTTTTTTTTTGGCCTAAGCAAAATACTGACAAAATGTTTTAAATTAGGATCATAAAATTTTGTTGCATGTTAAGAATAATTCTTATATTACTTTTATTTTTTGTGTGAGATTGGTTCAAAACAGGAATCCTTTACAGAATTCTGTAAGATGTACTAAGTTCAGGCTCACCAACTTTATATAATTATACATTGAGTGCATTGGATTTTGCTGTGATGTAGGGGAAATTATGACAAAACAGAAGTATCTTTAAAAAGATACTTGGACAAGAATAAACTGTTTATTACTTGTCTTTTTAAAACCACTTGCCCCTTACCACTGTGTGTTCGAATCCCGACAGGGACTTTGGATTATTTCATGTAAGGAAGCTATTCAGCTAGCTTACGGAACGTCGGTGGCTTTACTCAGGTGCCCGTTCATGCTTGAAAAAATGCACGGAGGGGCACCTGAGGTCTTCCTCCACCAGTAACGCTGGAAGGTCGCCAAATGACCTATAATGTGTCGGTGTAATGTAAAAAACCCAAATCAAACAAGAGAGCCGGGATGATGGCCCTGAAATCGATCACCTGTATGTAGGCCCCCTGGGCGGGGCCAATTTTGTCCCAAGGGCTTTTATTTGAACAAACTTGGTATTCACTCACTAGAAGATGTTTCATGCTTAATATCTAAACTCTAGCTCTTTGAGTTTTTTAAAAGAAGACTTTTTAAGTTTTTACTATATACATATAAGGAAAATCAATGATCCCCGGGCCAGGGCCAATTTTGACCCCAGGGCCCTGATTTGAACAAATTTGGTAGACACCCACTAGAAGATGTTTCATGCTTTATATCTAAGCTCTAGCTATTTGGGCTTCTTAAAAGAAGATTTTTTAAGTTTGAACTATACACAATTAAGGAAAATCAATTACCCCCCCCCCCCCGGGCAGGGCCAATTTTAACCCCAGGGCATTTATTTGAACGAACTTGGTAGACACTGACTAGATGATGTTTCATGCCAAAGATTTAAGCTCTAGCTTTTGGGGTTTTCTAAAAGCAGCTCTAGCTTTTGGGGTTTTCTAAAAGCAGATATTTTAAGTTTTTACTTTCCGTTGCCATGGCAACCAGAGTTCTGCTTAGAATTAAATTCTTTGAACAATTTTAATGTTTACTACCAAAGGAACATTCCTGTGAAGTTTGGATGAAATTGGCTTAGCGGTTTATGAGGAGATGTTTAAATAAAAGTTTACAGATGGACGGACGCCAGACGAAAAGCGATCACAAAAGCTCACCATGTCACTTTGTGACAGGTGAGCTAACAAACAAATCAAACTTGTCTTTTTGTATGCACTTGTTTTTCTGGGAAGTTTATTGTCTCATCTTTTTAGAGTGTCATTTATAACTCAGTAAATTCTACTATTGAATAAGATATTCACTAGAGAATTAATGAACATTTTTAAAGCAGTGAAAAATATTTATTGGGAAGAAGTTCACAGATCTCAAATATCTGAGAAATTTAAACTAGACAAGCGTTTTTCAATGACCTCGAAGTGTGACCTTGACCTTTGACCTTCAGACCTGGTTCATGTGCATGACACTGCTTCTCATAATGGTGACAGTTCTATAAAGTTTCATTAGAATCACCCCATATGTGTAGGAGATATGCTCTGGACAAAAGCACAAGTTTCTCATCTTTAGTGACCGTGACCTTGCATAATTATGTTAATCTAAATCACATGTTTCGCACCTGTAGTCATGCTAATGACCATTTGTGTTTCAATCCCTCAATAAATGATAACAAAATGGTCCAAATACAAATTTAAATTTTTTTTATTAAAACTTTGACCCATATGTGTCAACTTGACCTTGGTCACAGGGATCTAAAATTTTCCACCAGATACTCCGCCTCACAATGGTGATATTTGCGTGAAATTATATTGAAATCCCTTTATGCATGTAGAAGTGTTGCTACAAACAAGTGTTTTTCAGTTACTAGTAAGTGTAACCTTGACCTTTGACCTAGAGACCTGGTTCATGTGTGCGACACAGTTTCTCATACTGGTGAACATTTCTATGAAGTTTCATTAAAATTCCCCAATGAGTGTAGAAAAATTATGTTCCGGATAAAAATAAAATAGCGTCTGTCCAGCCGCCCGCCAGGGGGGAAACTAATATATAAAAGAGAAAAAAAGAAGATATCATGGTAATTTTAAAACTGACATATATATAGCCAGTTCTACCTGTAGGGATATCTTTATCTTTGCCAAATGAAAAATAACAAATGTTAGTCATTGAAACTGCAAATTTCACTTCTATGCATATTTAATAACTATAAACAAATATGTTGATGTTTTTTAGAACTGTTTTGTGTGGGACATGTAGCTTTAACTAATTTATTTTGAAATTCTATCATACATGTAGAAGTAAGCACAAGCACACATTTTTTAGCCTTTTAAACGTTCTTTGTAGAGTTACTTACATTTTCTTTTTTTGAGTGGCCTCTGTTTATTATCACCAGTCTTCTCTAATCACATTCCCCTTGCTCACATGTAGTTTACTGGCTAAGATAATAGACCCTGAAATTTTAAGCAAAAGTATTACCATTTCTAGTCTAAAAGCCATTACACTAAAACCAGATCCCACTAACTAGTTTTATTATGTTGTTAAAAATAATAGAAAAATAATAAAGTGAAAACAAGCAATTATCATGGTATATGCAAGCAATCCATTATTAAAGTCCCCTACCGGTTAGAACCCCAGCAACATTATGATGGGTCATTGGCCATTCAATTATGCCACTGAATGAATGAATGATATGAATGAACTTTAAGCTTTCAAGTTCTTAGTTTGTCTATATCTTAGTAATGTGTTAAGTTTCCAAGCCTCCCTTGTAAGGAAATCTGTGGAGAAATAAGTAAGTTAAGGAATGAATAAGAAAAATTCAATGTTTAAGGAGATAATTCTGGCAACATGTATGCTAGATTTGTAACCCTTGTCATATGATGTGGGAGTTTGAAGTAAATGCTATAAGAAATGAAAAAGTTTAAGTAAAAAATAATTTATTTCTAGCAAAAAATCTCAAGTGCATGGGACCTAATTCTGGAAATAGTCAAGCTATAGTATTGAACCTTCTCACAAATGATTTATTTGAGTGATAATAAGAAACATATGTATTAAGTTTGAAGTAGAAACATAAATATATAAAAAAGTTATAAAACTAGAACTCCGTGAGTCGGATGTGTCGCCTTGTGAACAATAAAGTTTAGGAGAAATGGCCAGAGCAAAAAATGAAATTATGAAAATTAACAATTTTTTAAGGGTTATAACTCAAACTAGAAATGTGTCATCATGCCACGGATGCCCCCGCATGCAGCCAAAATTTCAAATGTTATAATATTTAGTTCCAAATTTGTTTGCACAAATTATTTTTTTCATTCTAAGTTCAAAGCCCTTAAAACTTTTCAATGTTAACACAAACCATTTTTATACAATGTTCAAGGCACTGAAATTATTCAGTCTTAACCTTTTAAAAATAGCATATTGCATATTTGTAGCCAACATAATGGCTATATACATTTCCACAAAAGTATGAGTGCTGAAAGTGAAAGTTCAAAATTTTTCCAACATTCAGGAAAGATAAGTTTGTCTAAAATCATTGAACCACGACCAAATTCAAACTTAAACTGCTTATTCCTAAGATGTATCTATATTATTTTCAAAGTGAAAGGGACATAACTCTGCCAAAAAATCATCGAACCATGACCAAATTCCAACTTGACCTGCGCATTCCTTTGACATATCCATATGTCAATTTTGAGGTGAATATGTAACACTGTTGGGTTGATAATGAACAGAAACTGTAAATTTCATATCATTTTCAAAGTGAAAGGGGCATTACTCTGCCAAAAATCATTGAACCATGACCAGATTCGAACTTGGTCTGCGCATTCCAAAAACATATCCATATGTCAAATTTGAGTTGAATGTGTAATATTGTTGGGGAGATAATAAATGGAAACTGAAAATTTCATACATGTATTATTTTTAAAGTGAAAGGGGCATAACTCTGCCAAAAATCATCGAACCATGACCAAATTTGATATTGACCTGCGCATTCCTTTGACGTATCAATATGTCAAATTTGAGTTGAATGTTTAATACTGTTGGGGAGATTATAAACAGAAACTGAAAATTTCATATTATTTTCAAAGTAAAAGGGGCATAACTCTGCCAAAAACCATGACCAAATTTGAACTTGACCTGCGCATTCCTTTGACGTATCGATATGTCAAGTTTGAGCTAAATGTGTTGTACGATTGGGGAGATAATGAATGGAAACTGAAAATTTCATATTATTTTCAAAGTGAAAGGGGCATAACTCTGCCAAAAATCATTGAACCATGACCAAATTTGAACTTGACCTGCGCATTCCTTTGACGTATCCATATGTCAAGTTTGAGTTGAATGTGTTGTACCATTGGGGAGTTAATGAATGGAAACTGAAAATTTCATATTATTTTCAAAGTAAAAGGGGCATAACTCTGCCAAAAATCATCGAACCATGACCAAATTTGAACTTGACCTGTATTTTCTCATGACATATCAATATGTCAAGTTTGAGTTGAATGTGTTGTACCGTTGGGGAGATAATGAACGGAAACTGAAAATTTCATATTATTTTCAAAGTAAAAGGGGCATAACTCTGCCAAAAATCATCGAACCATGACCAATTTCGAACTTGACCTGTATTTTCTCATGACAAATCCATATGTCAATTTTGAATTGAATGTTTTGAACCGTTTGGGAGATAATGAACGGAAACTGAAAATTTCATATTATTTTCAATGTAAAAGGGGCATAACTCTGCCAAAAATCATCGAACCATGACCAAATTTGAACTTGACCTGTATTTTCTCATGACATATCAATATGTCAAGTTTGAGTTGAATGTGTTGTACCGTTGGGGAGATAATGAACGGAAACTGAAAATTTCATATTATTTTCAAAGTAAAAGGGGCATAACTCTGCCAAAAATCATCGAACCATGACCAATTTCGAACTTGACCTGTATTTTCTCATGACATATCCATATGTCAAATTTGAGTTCAATATGTGCAAGGGTTATTAAGATAATGAACGGAAACTGATGATGACGGAAGGACGGAAGGACGGAATGACAGAATGACGGAATGACGGAATGACGGAACAGGGTAACACTATATGCCCCTGCCATTATATTCTTAAAAATAAGAAGTGAAGAGCAGCAGTTTCTGTGCAGTGCACTTCTTATCAATAAGATCTATCATCTTATGAAGTTTCAAGTCCATAGTTTTTATAAAAGCAACCCTTTTTCAAGGTTTTTACAAGGCGACACAAAAACATCATTTTTTTCATGAACATTCTAAGGTCAAGGGGGGGGGAATCTTGACAGCTCTCCATATTCTCCCATAAAAATATAGTAGTTATACATGTATCTGTTTTGTTAAGGGGAACGGTTCCACTTTAGAAAGTTTGTTATAGATAAGTTTTGAAATTTATTTTTTATTTTGAGGAGGGAATGGTTCCCTCTTACTGGTAACCTGGCTCTAAATTTCTAAATTATTGCATTTTATTCTATCAAATTGTTATATCTATTTTGTTAAGGGGGAACGGTTCCACTTTAGAAAATTGTTAAGTGATAAGTTTTGAAATTTATTTTTTATTTTGATGAGGGAACGGTTCCCTCTTACTGGTAACCTGGCTCTAAATTTCTAAATTATTGCATTTTATTCTATCAAATTGTTATATATATTTTAAGGGGGAACGGTACCACTCTAGAAAAAGTGTTACAGATAAGTTTTGAAATTTATTTTTTATTTCGATGAGGGAACGGTTCACTCTTACCGGTAACATGGCTCTAAATTTCTATATTACTGCATTTCATTCTATCAAATTGTTATACATGTACCAGTTTTGTTAAGGGGGAATGGTTCCACTTTAGAAAATTTGTTATAGATCAGTTTTGAAATTTATTTTTTTATTTTGATGAGGGAACGGTTCCCTCTTACCGATAACCTTGCTCTAAATTTCTAAATTATTGCATTTTATTCTATCAAATTGTTTTATCTGTTTTGTTAACGGGGAACGGTTCCACTTTAGAAAATTGGTAAGTGATAAGTTTTGAAATTTATTTTTTATTTTGATGAGGGAACGGTTCCCTCTTACTGGTAACATGGCTCTAAATTTCTAAATTATTGCATTTTATTCTATCAAATTGTTATATCTGTTTTGTTAAGGGGGAACGGTTCCACTTTAGAAAATGTGTCATAGATAAGTTTTGAAATTTATTTTTTTATTTTGATGAGGGAACGGTTCCCTCTTACCAGTTACATGGCTCTAAATTTCTAAATTATTGCATTTTATTCTATCAAATTGTTATATCTGTTTTGTTAAGGGGGAACGGTTCCACTTTAGAAAAAGTGTTACAGATAAGTTTTGAAATTTGTTTTTTATTTCGATGAGGGAACGGTTCCCTCCTACTGGTAACCTTGCTGTAAATTTCTAAATTATTGCACTTTATTCTATCAAATTGTTTTATCTGTTTTGTTAAGGGGGAACGGTTCCACTTTAGAAAATTGGTAAGTGATAAGTTTTGAAATTTATTTTTTATTTTTATGAGGGAACGGTACTTGTAACATGGCTCTAAATTTCTAAATTATTGAATTTTATTCTATCAAATTGTTATATCTATTTTGTTAAGGGGGAACGGTTCCACTTTAGAAAATGTGTCGTAGTTAAGTTTTGAAATTTGTCTTTTATTTCGATGAGGGAACGGTTCCCTCTTACTTGTAACCTTGTTCGTAATTTCTAAATTATTGCATTTTATTCTATCAAATTGTTATATATATTTTAAGGGGGAACGGTTCCACTCTAGAAAATGTGTCATAGATAAGTTTTGAAATTTATTTTTTATTTCGATGAGGGAACGGTTCCCTCTTACCGGTAACATGGCTCTCAATTTCTATATTACTGCATTTCATTCTATCAAATTGTTATACATGTACCAGTTTTGTTAAGGGGGAACGGTTCCACTTTAGAAAATTTGTTATAGATCAGTTTTGAAATTTATTTTTTATTTTGAGGAGGGAACGGTTCCCTCTTACCATTTACATGGCTCTAAATTTCTAAATTATTGCATTTTATTCTATCAAATTGTTATATCTATTTTGTTAAGGGGGAACGGTTCCCCTTTAGAAAATATGTTATGATAAGTTTTGAAATTTACTTTTTATTTCGATGAGGGAATGGTTCCCCCTTAAGCATAATGTATCTCTTATTACTGAAAAATTGCTTTATATTTATCAAAACATGTTGTATTCTGTACATGGCTTTTGTTCTTCGGGGGAACGGTTCCCCCGAAAACATTTGCAAAAGAAACAAAAAATAAAATTTGGATGTTTACTTTAGCTGTTTGTCTTTTACTTTTCACAAAACAATACCATTACTTTAGCTGAAAATAATGTAAAAATAGTGCATTAAAAAGGGGAACGAGTGTATTTCCCCTTTTTAAAATATATCGAGTTACACCAAGTTTTAAAATATGATAAGGTGACAACTTTTAATGACTTTTCAAACCATAATTAACTGATAAAACACAGACAACTGTGACAGACAATTTCATTCTACTTTGTGTCAAAAGATATATCTAAAGGCAACAAAATCTCAAAAATGTGTTTCGGTACCATTTATTTATTTTTTGGCAAATAGATTGTAATAATTTTAAATTGCAATGACATGATATTTCTTTCTTCTCTAATGTAATACAATTTTTTATTTCTTATCACAAAAT